>NC_088201.1:219911128-219916128 GCF_037126465.1 Ornithodoros turicata
GGACGTGCCCCGCTATGTTTGAGATGCAAGCAGGTAGGCCACATTAGAAAGGCTTGCAATACACGATGGTGTAAAAAATGTAGGAAATATGGGCATCAGGATGAAGAATGTGTGTCTACGTATGCATCGCGAACCAAACAGAGGGAAGATCCTGCAAGAGAAATGCATGTGGAGGACACGGACAGCGACATCCAGATAGATGAAAAAGAAGAGAAGACTGAACAAAGAAATGAATCCAATGGAAGCGGAGATATAGCGACAAGCATGGAGGTAGAGAATGAGAAGCAAGGCGCTGAATTGCAGCGTGACGACCAGCAACCAACGAGAAGATGGGTTAGTGGACTATTACAAGCAAGCAGTGTTTCTGCCGGCAATGAAAATGAACAACGTGGATCTACGTCCTGTGCGAAACGACTCAAGCAGACCGATTTCAACGTAACTTCATCTCTTACACCCCAAGAAATCGGAGCGTCGTGTTTGGATAACGTGCCTTTTGGAAATATATAGCAGCGGTGCGTTCCCACTTCAACCTCATAACAGCTGAAAACACGTTAAGTATGCACCACTTCAATTTTTGCAGACACACCATTGCATGAAAGAAAAAACTATTACTGTGGCTACTTTAAACATAAGAGGTCTGAATTCACGGAAAAAGCAATATCAGCTGAAGCGTTATCTGGAAAATTTCCCAAGCCTAGATGTGATAGCGATACAGGAGACAAAAATAAGTTCTCAAGAAGCCACTGAAGATTTAATCACTAACGTGTTTCAACAGAGTTATGATGTTGTCGTCAGCCATGCAGATGGCTACTCGGCGGGAACAATATTATGTTTACAAAAAAGAGAAGATATGATACCGCTGCAATATGCAACTGATGATCAAGGCAGGGCAGCTCGTCTCGATGTCCTCATAGATAACGACCTGTGGCGGTTTATTGCTGTGTACGCACCTAATGAAGCTCAAGAAAGAGACTCTTTCTTCGAATCGCTGACAAAGATTATAACAGAAGTTGATAACACAGTGCTCCTGGGTGACTTTAACTGCACCTTGAAAGATAACGACAGAAGTAATGTAAAAGGGACAACTGATAAAGGTACAGAAGCTTTACGAAGCATAATACGAAACTCAGGCATGATAGACGCACTTGAATATGCAGCGCCAAAGACACAGAGATTTACTCATTTTCAAAAGAATGCCCATGCCAGGTTAGATCGTGTGTATGGTACGGCGTCAAGTACGAAGAAAGTCTACAAATACCGGGTGGAACCAGTGCACTTCAGTGATCATAGTCTCGTGGAAGTTACATTGGGAAAATCCGAGCCTTTAGAATCATACAAGCAAGGATGGGTGCTTTGGAAATTTAATGTGAAATTGTTGGAAGACCAGAAATTCGTGGATGATGTCAAGAAGGAAATCGCAAAGATCATACCAGGCAGTGGAACCCAGATTTTATTCTGGGAACAATTCAAGCAGCGAATACGATTCCTTGCTATCGAGAGAAGCAGCATCATAGCGTACCAAGCAAGATGGCGTGAAGACGAATTAAAGAAAAAAACTGCACAGTGTCACGTTACTGGAATCGGAAAGTCCAGGAAGATACTATAAAGAAATGGAAGATATAAAATACGAGCTTGAATTGATAAATCACTCCAAATATGAAGGCGCAAAAATTAGGGCAAGATCACAGCAATTTCTTCCAGATGAGCTACCTGGTAAACGGCATTTCACTCAAGAAATGCAATATGCGAAGAAGAAAGTTATACAAGAAATCCAGCATGAAGGAAAAATAATCAGTGAACAGACAGAAATACACAGATGCTTCGAAGAATATTATGAAGAATTAATAGGTAAAGAAAGAAAATCGAAACTGACGGACTGTGAAAACCAATGGAAGCTGACGCAGCTAACAATGGAAGACCAAGAAATGTTAGACCAGCCATTACAACTACAAGAGATAAGAGCGGCAATGACATCATTGGGAAAGAACAAGACACCGGGACCTGACGGACTAGGGGCCGAGTTCTATCAAAAGTTTGCCGATTTGTTATCACCGGTGTTATTAGAAGTATATCGGGAAGCCGAAAGAGAAGGATTGCTACCTGGATCGTTTCGACGATCACACACCGTCCTAATGCTGAAGAAAAAGGCAGAAGGAAGAATACCATGTGTCGCAGACTACAGGCCTATCACACTCAGCAATGTAGATTATAAACTGTATGCCAAAGTCCTCGCAGCTAGGCTGCAGAAAGTCATGGGAACCCTCGTCGCAAATCATCAGACCTGTGCCATCAGGGGTAGAAGCATCCAAACGAACATTCATGTGCTCCGTACTGTAATTGATGTATGCAGGCAAGAAGGTGATCAGGCGGCAGTCATTGAGGCCGACTTATCGAACGCCTTTGACCGTGTGAGTCATGATTTCTTATTTTCCACTCTCCAGCAGATGAATGTCGGAAAGGTGTTCACGGAACGTCTTCGTCTCTGTTACAACGCGGTGACGACGAAACTAGTAATTAATAATAAGTGCACACGTGCAATCCAACTGAAATCATCGGTACGACAGGGGTGCCCATTATCCCCACTACTCTTCGACCTGTATATAGAACCACTGTGCCAAAGTGTTTTAAGCAACATGGATATAAGAGGCTATCACCTGGGTGACAGTATAGTGAAGGTCTTGGCTTACGCTGATGACTTGACGTTTGTGGTTGAGGACAAAAAGAGTGTTGCGGGAGTGCTGAAGGAAATTGAAGAATTCTGTAAGTTGTCGGGTGCCAGGCTTAATAAGGAAAAATCAGTTGGTATATGGGCTGGACAATGGGGCTCTACACCAGCGATGTATGAGGGTATAAGGTGGCAGTGTAATCCGACTGTATACTTAGGTGTCCCCCTGCAGGAAACCAGAAACACTAATGGGATGTGGACAGAACTGTGTAAAAAGGTGCAAATTCGTGCAAACATGTGCAAAGGGAGAGAGCTGTCCATCTTCCAAAGGGCAAGTGTCTGCAATGTGTTCCTTGTGGCAAAAGTTGTCTACCTGTTACAAGTGATGCAGTGTTCGAGGAGCAAAATTCAACAATTTCACCGTGTGTTTGCAACACTGATATGGAAATCAAACTTCGAGGCAATGCGAAGGAACAACTTGTTCAAAGCAATACGTGATGGGGGAGTAGGGCTACAGCATCTGTTTGTCGAAAAACTACTTATGAGGCTCTTTTTCTTTCGCAAATGCAGGCACCCTGTTTTGTGTGAAATGCTGCAGAGTGTTGGACAGGTATATCTACCGCAGATTGTGGTAGGGACTGTGAAACGTACGTTTGTGTTGTCTGGTTTCTACAATGATGTGGTGGAAAGTATAAGGTTCCTACTGACTAGGTTTACAAGAGACTATGTGTTCAGTGTGTCAAGAAGCAAGCTAAGAGCGGATCTCATTGAATGCCTCTTTCCAACTCCAATATACAGATAAATTCCGAGTGACTGGCCAGGTACTGATGTACTTTGCCGTGTTAGGAAAATGCCGATTAAGCCAGCGCTAAAAACATTTTTCTTCAAGATACATACAAACACGTTGCCCGTGAAATCGTGGCTGGCAGCGAAAGGAATATTCGTACCATGGTCAGTTAACTGTCGTTACTGCAGAGAACCTGAAACTATTGAACACATTTTTCTTTATTGTACAGAGGCCCAGTTCCTGTGGCAAGACCTCAGTCTTTTAATTGGGAAAAGTTTGCGACTTAACCCCCACACGATGCGCTACTTACCCTTAGCAGAGAAGAAAGGGCCACGATATGACGTCTTGTGTGCAGTCGCATTGTACTCATTATGGAAAGTCATCATTGCTGGCAGAAACGAGGAGCCCATGAGACCACCGATGGTATATTTAAGAGAACAACTAAGACAAATGAAACGATATGCTGAATACAGAGGAGAAGTACCGGAATGGCTTGAACAATTCTGCGGCTGTGTTGCTCCAAGTCGGAGTCCACTCTTTTAAATGCAAGTGTTTTTAATGTGATGTCAAGTTAAAATGTATCGAAATAAAAATGGTAAAAAAAAAAAAAAAACGATGGCGCAATGGTAGCGCGTCTGACTCCAGATCAGAAGGTTGCGTGTTCAAATCACGTTCGGGTCACGTTCTTTTATCACTCATTTTGCGGCACGTGATGCGAAACGTTAAAGGAGGCGCTTCATGTTGGCGACCTAGAGACTGTCTCAATGTAAGGTTTCGGGCATTCATTGGACATGGAGTCCATATTTCCCTTCAGACCCGATGGCGCAATGGTAGCGCGTCTCACTCCAGATCAGAAGGTTGCGTCTTCAAATCACGTTCGGGTCACGTTCTTTTAACACTCATTTTGCGGCACGTGATGCGAAACGTTAAAGGAGGCGCTTCATGTTGGCGACGTAGAGACTGTCTCAATGTAAGGTTTCGCGCATTCATTGGACATGGAGTCCATATTTCCCATCAGACCCTATGGCGCAATGTTAGCGCGTCTGACTCCAGATCAGAAGGTTGCGTGTTCAAATCACGTTCGGGTCACGTTCCTGTAACACTCATTTTGCGGCACGTGATGCGAAACGTTAAAGGAGGCGCTTCATGTTGGCGACCTAGAGACTGTCTCAATGTAAGGTTTCGCGCATTCATTGGACATGGAGTCCATATTTCCCATCAGACCCTATGGCGCAATGTTAGCGCGTCTGACTCCAGATCAGAAGGTTGCGTGTTCAAATCACGTTCGGGTCACGTTCCTGTAACACTCATTTTGCGGCACGTGATGCGAAACGTTAAAGGAGGCGCTTCATGTTGGCGACCTAGAGACTGTCTCAATGTAAGGTTTCGCGCATTCATTGGACATGGAGTCCATATTTCCCATCAGACCCTATGGCGCAATGTTAGCGCGTCTGACTCCAGATCAGAAGGTTGCGTGTTCAAATCACGTTCGGGTCACGTTCCTGTAACACTCATTTTGCGGCACGTGATGCGAAACGTTAAAGGAGG
>NC_088201.1:222086268-222176355 GCF_037126465.1 Ornithodoros turicata
CAACTGTATATATGTGCCTGTACCATGTTTACATTTTTTGTAACCTGAAGAAGTGCAGTCTCGTGCACGAAAGTCTTGTTTACCATGTGTAAATAAATAAGTTGTTCCTACCGTTTAATATCACTCTTTTTTTTTTTACACAGTTACTGAAACACCTTGTACACCCCCTGAATAAATGCTGTGTACATGGGGCAGCCCATCCACTTATATTGGATAGATACAAAACGAGACTGCCATTCCAAAAAAGTGCAATAAACACTGTTGAAGTTAGCAACTTGTGCTTGTTCGAACTGCTTTGAAAGTAAGTCTTTATTCAAACAGGCGTTTGCAAGACCTTTTTGCACAATGCAATTGACTTTGCGAAACGTGACATTACACGCTCATCCAACACAAAACAGCCACTAGACCAAAAACAGCCATCATTTGACATTAAACGCCTAGTCCATAGCTATTCAGCCAAAAGTCTGTGCGATTTTCGCTGGTCTTTACTTCTTTCACTGCTTTACGCAGAAGAAACCCATGCTGCTTCATACAGCTGAATAGTGTTCTATCAGGAGAAGTGGTTTGTTTGTTTGTCTTTGTTTGATAGATGCTGTTGGTTGACAGTATTCACTTTGCTCGATGTTGCTCGAAGTAAGCTCTTTACAGTTATGGGTATTTGTGCAGAAATGCTGGTGTATAGGCGCTGGGTAGAAATTCATATGAAGCACGCCACCCTCAGTGGTATTTGGTAAATTAATAATTTTGGATCTGAGTCTGCTAAACTCCATCACAGGACACGGTAGGCTGAAATGGGAAGTGCGAAACTTGGAGCGTTAAATTGGTAGTAATCTAAGTAATAGCGCAATTATATTATAGAGCAGTATTCTATAATGAGTAGAATTTTAAGGCTCCTAAAATTATAATTGAGCTTATTAAGAGTAGTATGGGATTTTTGTTTGTTTTTCTAAACAGCAACGCAAGAGTGAAAATAATTCATATAGTAGGAATTCAATCACATCTGTTCCTGTAACAGCGTTCTTTCTAGTCCTACGAGGGTGTGCGAATGGGACTTTGCCCTTAGGCTTTTTGTGCCTCTTTGCTCGCTGCAGTTGCAGCTGTAGCCTCAGACAATGAGTATAGAACCATTGAAAAAGGTTGATACCATGCATCACGTAAGTCTAGTGATCATGTTGAGCGTTCCAGGGCCTCAAACATTATTTTAGAGTGCAGGCTAGCAGCTTTCATAATGAGTGAGGATGTTACGGCTGTTGTGGTTCTAACGATTGAGAGTGGCAAGGGTGTCTTCTGACAAGTCTTTGGGGTGGAAATGCTTACTTGCTATGATCAGATTTAATCCATGGTGTTTTGTGCTTTTTGCTGTTTCGAATTTGTATGTAAGAGTGAATATCATTAAGAGTTGGATAATGCAAATAATCTTAAATATGAAAATAATCAGTAAATAAGTTGAGGGTTTGTATAGCTCTCTGCCACTGCCTAGCACAGTTCTACCCGTTCTCAGACAGGATGTGATGACGTCATGCAGTGGCTCCATTGTTTCAAGTGGCTGTAGCAGTTGTGTGACCGTTAGTTGAAAAAAAAGTGGAGCCTCGGAAAATGAAAGGTTTGGTTCTCGTGGTCGATGGAGGGCGTTTTTCTTGACTTTGTGACAAGCTGATTTACGATGAACACTGTTTTGAATAAGAGGTGTGTGTGTGTGTGTTTAGAAATAGTTTGATGTGGGAGAATGTGTTTTCCACTTTGCTCAAGGGTTTCTCTGTGCTTGCTTTCCTTTGTTGTCTAGCATTCATGTGATTTTTCCTCGCGTGGACAGTGCTCATTGAGCAATCTCCTGACGTGCCCACACCTGTTCTGTATTATGATGCATGCATGCTTTTCCTTTTCTTGATGCATCTAGTTGTATATTTTACTTACAAGAAAAATTCTTGCTGAAGCAGTCTCCTGACGATGATGATAGTGCTCCCGCACCTTGATCTGCATGGTATCTGGCAATATTCCTAATAATTGTATGAATAAATTAGTTTAGAAGTAACTGCAAGGGGTAGATGTCTGGCTTTATTCAAGAGGAAAAAAAAACATCATTATTCAGTTCTCTGCCTGGCTCTCTAATAGAAGAGATGTGCCTCACTGAGCACCTCGGCATTCGCCTTTGTTCTTTCTTAAATTGGTAGTTTCATTTATTAAATATTTGGCATTAAAATACTTAATTGCGACAATCATCTTTCTTGCATGGTGTTTTGTGATTTTCTGCAGTATTTTTTCTGCTTTTTATGCAATCATTATAGTAGTATAAAGAAAAATCACCTGTCAGAGGGCAGCTGTACGCATCCTTGAACAATGCAGCTGCGGCGCCTCAGACAGAAACCGATGACGTGTTGCCATGGCTATATTGTTTCAGGTGAACCTTGTCCCTAGAATTCGCATTGACCGTTAGTGGAAAAACAGTGTTGCCTTGAGACAATGGGATGACGTCGCGACCAATGAACAAGACCCTGTATAAGGTGCACAGATTCACTTCTCTCTTAGCCTCTTGCAGGTACAGACGTGTTACTGGTAGATCATGCGCGTTGATTCTGTCTGTTGCAGTTACGTTGGCCGTCGGCAGAAAAGTGGAGCATCAGTGGGATTCAGTTTGCCTCTCACCAGGTATGGAGTGTGGCTCGTCACTGGTGTGTGGTGTGAGACGATTCTGGTGGATTGTGGAGTGTCTCTCTGTGTTTGCTTTCCTATATTGCCCAACACTCATGTGATTTTGCCTCATGTTACAGTGGTCGTTGAGCAATCTCCTGATGTGCAATAATCTACTCTGTTTTATGACGCATGCTTTCCTTTGTAGATGCGTGTACCTCTGCATTTGTTCTTTTTTGGACAATGATATTATTGTTGATCATTCTTGTCTTGACCATGAGTTCAGAAAATAACTGCAGAACTACAGATGCGTGGCTTTTCGAGGAAAAAAGCATTACGTTCTGTATTATGCAGAGCTTCTACTGACCATGTGGAGAGGTATGAGCTTACGTATACGAACGAGCTGTCATTCAGAAAATAGTGTATACGATCTTAGAGATAGTGTGTCTAGGTTTGACGCGACACGCTGTCAACATCCATGACAGCCATGAGGGACCACGTTTCGAGGAGTGTATAGGGAAAAACACATAGCCATGACTATATTATATTTTCTCGGCAGAGGGTGTTGATCGTCTCCTGAGTGAACAGCGACAACTTGCATCGATGTGAGCTACAGTGAAATAGTAGCAGTCTGTAAAAGTCCTGAGCCCACGCCAATGACTGTAATTAGACTGGTATCAGCGAAACGTGTGAAATTTCTAGTGAGACATTGAGAAAGTGTAACAAAGGTGGATGTGCACAGAAAAGGTCTAAAATTTTTTCTTCACATGCCTGCGGAGTCAATGATAGGGATGCCTCTGAGGAGAAGCCTCTGTTGAAGACTGAGTCCCTCTGTCCCCACCTGAGGGCCTTCTTATACTGATGAAGTCATGAACTCATGTGATGTTTTTTAGGCAAAGATAGCTATGTTCTATTAGAGCTTATAGACTGGAACATGTTTGTAGCAAACACCTGTGAAGCACTTGCAAATTGATATGGACACAGTATGAGGAGGTTCTCCTTCCTTCCTTGTTTGCTTACTGCTATGACTCATATGTTCATTCATAAACACAGTGGTCAATACGGCAATATTTACAAGCTTTGATGTCTGTAGAATGTATTTCGCTGTATAGTGGCTGTCTGGTTACTCCAGAAGGGTATTATGGCGGACATCTATTGTGCATGAAAGGGATGCTGTTGTAATCTTGCAGTGTACCTGTGTCAAGATGGCAGACACTCAATGTTGCCCACACGCACCTGAAAGAAATGTGAGAGCATCATCTCAGTGAAATCGAAGAAACATAAACATGAAGAGACAGCATCTACTGCATCGCACGTGAAAAAGGCAAAAACTTTTGTATGCTTCAGAAGGCAAGTTTTCCATTATGGCATGTACAGCACATGGTATGAGGAATTTCTGCAGTGCTTTGCTAATGGTCCCAGAACCACCTGGTAAACTGTTTGTAGGCAACGTACTGAAGCTTTCTGCATGTACCATGGACATCGTAAAATTATGATATGTAGCTTTACTGATAAACTGCAGGCATACGTGAATGAACTCACTTGTTCACTTCGCTGTTCCCGATAAGGGCGTAGTCATCGCTTTCTCTCACGTAGCAGTAGGGCACCTGGAGCACTTCAGTGTCCAACCGAGTATTTCAAAGTACTGCTTTCTTTAAGTGCAACCGTCGTGCTGCTTCAGTCGTCATCGGCGCGCATTAGCCTCAAGGATACTTGGACTGAGGGAACAATACCAACAATACCAAATTTCCAATGTGAGGCAATTTTCATTACACGCGAAGAGTGTTTCCCACGCGGCCAGTGACGACGATGACGGCAATTCATACTCCGTCGACGATTCTGCGGATGGCATCGTGTCATGCAGTTTCTACGGCGTGCTTCGTAAGAACAGAAGTTTTGCCGGCGCGACTGATCGACTATCCGAAGCTAGAGGGCATTCAGCTTTGGTAATTCGGCATCACACGGCGTGTACCCCCAAAACATTTCGGACATTACGGTTTCGCCACAGACTGGGACGCGGATGAGAAAGACCAGACTAGCCGTAGCCGACACGAGCCAACCCAGTGTTGTTGAATTGGGAGTACTCAGCCTCACGCTCGAATGTAATATTTGAAATTCGATTACTCAAAGAAAACAGGGATTTCACAAATAATATTTCGTAGCTGAGATGTACTCTTCCTAGGCTTTCATAAAATCACAAGGTTACCCTGGGTTGAAATTCACTTTACAGTTCCTTTAATGTCACCACACTGACAGCACATTTAACGACGTAATGAACATGAAAACAAGCTTCGAGGACGTTACGAATGCATTACTCACCTTCTGGAATGGTGTGGCGACAGCATAACATAACCGCGTTGACATGCAGAGTGTCCCGAGTTCCTTCAGAATATTTCAAAGAAAATGATATACATGGATGCAGCTGTGCTCAGATATATCAGAAAGCTATTGAAATCTCACGAAGGATATCTGAGACAAATATTTGTTTTGGGTTGTGAGATAGAATGTGTCTTGCTATTGCAGCAGGAACTGATGGCCCTGTCACATGGACATCCTTCAATGATCATTGAAAGGTATGACCATCGAAACGCCATCAAGCGGGCAGCATGTCGACCTGCAAGAGAGAGTCTTGGATCCAGTGCCATTTGAGAAGTTGACTGCTGCACGCTTAGTGGCATTGCGCGCACTTTCATGTAAAGTCACTCGATGGCGGATCCAATTCAGTCCCCTGAGTATCAGACTAAAGAGATCATGTTCACTGTCATCTGGTTCATCTGTTTACCCTGACGAGTGTTCGCGTGTCGAGCGCCAAGGGAAAGATGTAGGAAATCTTAGTAGGAAGTGTGTTCGAGATCAATACGACAATCTTGTGCACCGCTTCAAAGTCTACTTGGCTAAGTTTCTCTTCCGAAAACAGTTTATATAGTAAATAAACGGGTTTTGGAGATTCCCTCTCCCTCCCTCTGCAGCAGCGAAAGTCCACAGTGTACTGATACGTTCTCCTTCCTCTGGGGTGCTTTTACTCCTCAGCAGCCTCCTGACTACCCCCCTGACAAAATCCGGGGGATAACCCGCTCTCCCTCCATCTGCAGCAGCGAAAGTCCCAGCGACAGTGACACATGATTACGTAATCCAGGCACACGAATGGGAGCGCAGCACAGGCGATTCTCTCAGAGCTTGTTTGCTTCACGTTCACACCATAATATACTAATTGAAATGTACTCAATACATGCGCCTTCTTTCGCTTACTTGTGGAAGCACTGACGCGAAGATGTCGCGGAGAGCACGTTGTTACGCTCCTGCGTGCACGAACACGTCAAAGCTAACCCGCAACTGATAGATTCACAGAAAATCCCCGACTCAGTAACAACAAGACGCCGTTCCAACCGCTCGCCGGTCGGTCGCTAAAGGCTCCGCGACCGCACCCTGATTGCACTTGGGCAAGGGCCATCCTTGATTGGCCTTGACTAAGAGACGTTTTCTCGATTTCCAGATAGGAACTCCGGAATACCTCCAACGTACGTAGTCTGCTCTTGCCATGTATTACGTCAAATTGCACAGAAACTATTCTGCTACTTGGTGTACTACTACTCTTCTCCTTAAAGCAACGTGTATGCCTTGCAGTCTGCAGCATTTACCCTCGACAATTTTATCACGTACGAGCAACGCACACCCACGGTCATGTCCACTGCCTCCCTCGAAGCTTACCATATGCTTCCACTAGATCATTTTAGCCACCCTCGCGCCAGGCTAGGCATTCGCGAAACTTTTGAGCAGCGTGGAACTCCAACCGTTTCACGAACACGTTCTGATATAACATAGTCCCCCGGCATGGACTGGTGACGTAGCCCAGCGTAGCCACAGCTGATATAAGCAGCGTGTGACCTGAGAAGAAAAAAAAAAGGCAGGGTCTCGCCGACGTCACGCGAGGACCGTAGCGACCGTCCGCTGTTGCTTTCTCCATATGGACTTCTGAATTTGATTAGACACGAACAATACGCTGGAAAGTGACAACTATTGTTTATGACGAGTCTCGATTGACAGTTTGACGAAAGACAGAGGGTTCGGATCATGTTAAGTGCCACCTCATTGCGCCTTCACAGAACTGATGTCCATCCTCTTCGGAATTTTTTTCTTATTTCCCATGTGAGATAAATTTTAGACCTGGTTCACGGCATAAATCGAGCACAGTGAAGTGAAGTACCTGAAGTGAAGCGGCGGGGAGGGGTAAGCGTAAAAACTAGAGCTCCTACTTACCCGGATTATGGTGGGCTTGATGTTCAGTTCGATAAAGGTATCTTTGCAGGCCATAAAAGTTGCTGTAGCTATGCGGCCGGCGCGTGCTAGTTCCATTGCATCTTTGCACAGGAAGAAATAGAGGAAACGTTATTATATTTTTCCGAATGCATCGTTTTACAACGTGTCATTCCTTTTATTACTCCGTGTTGAACTGTGCCTATACTCCACTCCGATGAAATTCCGTCTCATTTCATTAATGCAAAGTCTGTTATATAGGCTTAGAAGAACACACATGAAATAGTAACAAAACAGCGCATATACCTCGGGCACAGGCACGCACCACAGCGCGGTAGCTAGCGCCGTCTCAACAGTGATTTCCCCAGAAATTCACTGCTGGGGGGGGGGGGGGGGTGCCGAGCTTTCAAGAGGGGGGGGGGGGTATGCTTGGTGAAGGTTGCACTTAAGGAATTTTCTTAGACACGGAAAGAATCGTGGAACAATGGTGACATCTCTGCAGAGCTTTCCCGTTTTATTTGTACATGTTACTACGTTAGAACGCAGTACATTAGAATACAGATTCATTATGAACGGCATTTCAACATTAAGATGCATAATCACACGACGGACAAGACTAGCACCTTGTCTCACGAGGCTCCAATGAATACCTAGCACACAGATTGTACAAATGCATGGTATGATCTGCATGACTGTGGTCCTACAGCCCAAGTTTGACAGTACAGGATGTAACCCGCGGCACCGGACTCTCTACCAAAACGTGTTGTGGCCGAGCTGGGTGGGGTCACCCAGAAATTTCAGGGGGGGGGGTGTTGCAAAAATGCAGAGGGGTGCAGGGAAATCCCTGCGCCTCAACCATATGCGCGGGGATGAACCGCCGTAAAAATGCAATAAGGAGGGTCTCCCTGTTATTGCATTTTTTCCAGCGGCTCAACCCCGCGCATACGGTTGAGACCGGTTGACTTACGACGTGCACCGTGTGAAACGAGCGGGATAACCACTCGCACTTTATTTCTCCTATGCGCCGCTAGGGTGTCCCTTGCAAGACGAAGCTGTTGCTGGCATTGTAGAAAACCGCACTGCTAAAGTAACGTTTATATCCCTTGGCCAGGCGACAAAAGAAAGGAACGAGACAAAGCGACGGCGCAACTTTCAACCGTTCACTCACGCTGAAAACAAGCGAAACTTACATTCTTACCGACACTCCCCCACATGACGTTTATGTCACAGATAACACTTGATGCCAAAACACCGATATCACCCGAATCCAACAACCTTTCTTTATCACCTTCTTCGTGCTTCTTTGTAAGAACAGCGGTGGGGGCCACTACAAAATCTCTACCTTGTTCTACAATGTGTTGTGTTTGCACAATCTGCCTGAGATACACGTCCTTTTGACCTAAACTTTATCTCAGTCGCTGCAAAATCCGTCTCACAACCGCAACCCACTACATGCTCCGCTAAACGGGAAGAGCCGCCCTCAGCATTTGATACCGTATTAGCGTGCTCTCGTAAGCGCTCATTTATGCATCGGTCCGTCTCGCCTATGTAGCACTTCCCGCATCCTACAGGAATGGAATAGACCACCCGCACCAAGCAAGGGACCTGTTTATTCCTATGCCGTACCGTACAGACACCTCCCTCCTTCCACCACGCACAACGGCAGGAAGGGATCCCAATTTCCTCTTGACAGACACTACCACCTTTATACCATTCTTTGCCGCGACTTTCTTTAACCTGTGGGTGGCAGTATGGATATAGGTTAAGGTGATTCTCGGTGACTTGTACTGATACATTCTCCTTCCTCTGGAGTGCTCTTACTCCTCAGCAGCCTCCTGACTACCCCCCCCCCCCTCCCCTGACAAAATCCGGAGGATAACTCGCTCTCGTTAACCTTAGTATCTGATCTTTAATGCTCATCTCAACCTGATGCGAACAAGACTTCGCAACTGCGTTGCTCAGCAAACTCGACACCACCCCAAATTCTACAGTCTTGGAGTGACCAGATCTGAACGGGAGAACTGCCTTCTGCATCTTCTGCCCGTAACACCAACATAATTGGGTCCCCCTGTCCCAGGGAGTAGTTGATAACTTCAAATCAAGGTAGTGGAGCATTCTTTCGTGCGGTCTTTCTACCGTGAACTTTAACTTGAAGGGATTGCTTGCAAACTCTTTGACTAACTCATCAACAAACCTGTAACGAAATCATCGACAAACCTGTAAATGCGTAACACCTGAAATCCCTCCCCCATCAACCGTCCTTCTAACCACTTGTCTACTACCTCAATGTACACATTACTTAAAGCTGGGGCGACCGACGAGCCTATACACACTCCCTTCCCCTGCCTGAATGATCTGCCTGAAGTTCGACCGAGGTAGACATTATGTAGGTGGCAAGCAACCTTACAAATAGATCCGGTGAGCATCCAGTTTCCGAGGTAAACTTCACCTGGTTCACCCTTCCATGGACCCATTGACCATGTCCAACAAAATATCTATATCCAAGTTAAAATACAAATCTTCAACGTCCAAAGACAACAAGTCCACTTTGACACACTCCAGACCTTTTACATTGTCCACCACCTGATTCGACTAGATGACCATAAAAGGATCTTCAATGTTCAATTCGTTCAAGCCCCGACGTCGAAAAGCCGCCGCCAACTCCTGCCACGCATTCCTCTCCGAAACGATGGGGCGGAGAGGCTTACCCACCTTGTGGGTTTTCACGGCGAAGAAAAATTTAAGACGTTTATTCGTCGCCCGCTTGACCCTATTCGCCACCGACTGAGCTCCAGCCTTTTCTAACAAACAAACAGTCTCCCTTTTCAACTTCATTGTGTCTCTCTCGGGAACCTCCACGAAGTTTTTCTTTAGCGCAGTGAGAGCTTTTTGTTCGAACACGTCTTGGGAGGTGACCGCGAAGCGCGTCTCTTTGTCCGCCAGCATGAGGACGCAGTCTTTTGCCACCAACTCTTCTTTGACCGCCTTAAAGTTGACTTCTCTCCTCCTCTCGGGTTGCCTAAAACCATGTGTCACGGCATCCACGCACTGGTCCGCTACCGCTATCTGGTTCTCAACGGGGCACTTCAAAGCCACCTTCCTCGTAAGGGACACCATCTCTTCCGGCGAAGCAGCTTCCCGGGGTCTGAACTTGGGCCCTAGCGTCAACACCTTCCTGGTGCCTTCCGTCAACTCCACATCTCCCGAAACTACCGGAGGACACCCTTCTCCGGACGTTTATATATCACGTCGGCGCCGCACGTTTATATCACGTCTAACGTTTATATCACCGTGTTACAACAACATTTTCCGAGACCCGCGTGGTGGCGGCTGCTCATTAGAGATGGAAGAGTGAGGGGAGCGTGGAGAGAGGTAGTACCCTGTAGGTGGGAACTGAAAAAAAAAAGTTAGAGAGGGGGAACGGGATTTAAAGGAACAAACCACTCTGCCAGCATTAATGCTTTGAGATTTCTGCCGCGGTTAGTGCATGCTCCTAATTGACGTTTCCGCTGATTCACTCAGCATCTTCCTTTGTAGCAAGGTTTAAACCTTGCTTCCAGCGCTGTGCATATATTCGGATATTTCTGGTTCAGGTCAGAGCAAACCCGAGGTGCTCTACGTCACCCACACTCCTACACACATTCAGCATATCGCTACGCAACTAGGCTGACTCACCTTACATGTCAATTTACTACCAAATATTGTGTCGGTTTAGTATTCTTAAATGGACCATCGCATGCGAAAACATGGGTATGAAATCGTTAGAAGAATGCTTGGCATCATTCGGCAATCAATTTCGCCGATTTTCTCTGCTGAGAAATGTTCGGATATTAAACAAACAGGTTTTTTTTTTTACAATCAGCGAAACCTCCGACATCATTGTGACGCAAAAGCCAACAGGACCAATGCGAGGGCGGCGCGTCACTGGCGCCGTTCGCACATTTTCTCTCGAAGACAGCGTCTGCTTTGGAGATGGCGTCGTACATGGCTACGTGTATCAAACAAACTATTTCTTGGAAAGTGCTGCGAGTTTCGTTCAGTGGTGAAATTGCAACATGTCGTTGAGTTCGTGAACGCGTCATGGTGCTTCTGACTGCAAATAATCGTCTGAGGCTAATTCAGAATTGACTTTTCACGAGCCCAAGGACAGGGACGCCAAACGAAAGCAGCAATCGCCGGCAGGCTTCTTAGCGTGACAGAATAATTGTACGTTCAGCACTTTTGTTCCTCGCATTTTGCCGGCGAAGTGTACGTGGAGGCTGACTTATTGCAATCCAGTAGGTGTCAGGAAAACGAAAGGTGATGCTGAGTAGGCTACTCAAATATGTATTACACAAGTACCAGTGCTTGTCCTCCTCGCGTGATAATCTTGCTTTGTACTCCAGAATGATTTGCAATGAAAATTGCAAATCAAAGTTTGCAAAAGGTGGACTGCCAAAATCGCCTCTTCCCATTGCCATGAATACTGGCGGCTACCATCTTTAATGAGTATGACTGACGATAACGTGACATTCCGTATAACTGGGGGGGGGGGGATGTACATTTATTAGAAGGAAAGGTCTGCCTTGTGGGGAAAAGAGGACGAAGAAGTAGGAAGGTTAGGAAGACGAGGAGGTTAGAGACAGGTAGTAAAAAGGAGGACGACGAAGGGTTTTGACGCAATGTGGACGTGGAAGCGGACTGTAACGGACCTTAAGATGTAAGTCATTAAAGTAGCGTGCTGCTTGGTACATCTTGCGTTTGCATTTGTGTTTCGCCTTCCACTGGGATCGAATGGCCAGGCTTTGCTCCCGAGAGTGGGAATAGGCTCCCACAAATGGCGCCCAGACGTGGGGCACGAGCTCGTTCGTTCGACGACGTGGAAGACGCAGCATGTTCTATTTATTTCGTTCCATGTTAGTGTTCTAAGTCTTATTTTAGTGTGATACCGCCGGATTGTGGTACTTCAATCACTTCATGTTCTTTTATTTTTTCTTCGTATCTCGCTTTGTTGGGGCAGCATATTTGTCCTCGTTTTGTGTGAGTGTTATAGCTCCTACCGGTGCCTGACCCGTGGAGCTGATGGACCGTACGCCGCCTCGCGGGTACAAACTCCGGAGTGGAGCAAAAGCTCCAGTACCCCAGCGGTCTCACTCGGAGGAGCGACCGGCACACGTCGGCCCGGCGCCTACAGAGCCGAGAGGACCGGTCGACGATGACAAGGCACCTGCCGTGCCTCCATCCCAAGGTACGTCGACTGCGGTATCTGCAGTGCCGCAGTCAGACACCACTGCAACGGCAGAGCTTCTGTCACGTATGGCAGAGCTGTGCTCGTTGACGACGAGACGCTTTGATGCCGGGTTGGTTTCGCCGCCGCGGGCACAAGTGACTGACAATCCCTGTCCCTACGTTCTCAGGGTACACCGATAGAAAGTCAGTCGCAGACTTCTTGAATGACCTTACCGCCTATCAGGCTGGTATGGGAATCTCAGACGAGGTCTTGATCCTACGCATCCTGCAGGTTGCTTTGGTAGGAGACGCCGCCCGCTGTCTTCGACTGCAGTCGAGGTTCACGTCCTTTCATGACTTCAAGCAGCGGTTTAAAAACTAATTCCTTCCCCCGGATTACGAATATCGTATCCTGGAGGAGCTGCACAAACGTACTCAGCATCCAGATGAGACGTTGGCAGAATTCGTACGGGCCCTGCGAGAGCTGTATAACAGAGCAAAACCAACTGCAACGGAGCAGCAGCGAGTAGCACGGGCTATCCGTCAGTGCCACCCACGCTTCTGGCCCTACCTTCGAGCCCATCGCTTTGATAGTCTTGAAGCGTTGGCGCAGGAGGTTCGTACCATACAGGGCGACCTCCTGGCGGAACTCGAATATCGGACCCCGCCGCCGCCTGAATAGGCGTTAGAACCACGCTGTGGTCAGCGGGGGGTGGTCAGCGGGAGGAGCCTCGGTCGAACGCCTACCTGCAGTGGGACCGGATGAGCCCCACCGCAATCCTTATGCGCAGCCATCCCGACGAGCAATTGATCCCTTCCGTCATGGCCAGAGGGTGATCCTCGCAGGAACGAGCCATGACAGACCCGTCCCGCCTAATCATCGTGGTCAACCCGGCAACACAGCTGGCGAAACTACGGACAGGCAGCGGGAACGGCAGCGTCTGCCGCGCCCGCAGCCACAAAGGTCCGCCGGCTGTTGGAATTGCGGCAGGACCGAACATTTCCGTCGGGACTGTCCGCACCGAGGACCGAATACCCGTAACGTGCCAACGGGAAATGGCCGCCGCCGATGTCCATGAACGCTCGCTTAACGACGTCGGCAATCTGCCGAAAGAGCGAACGGTCGCTAGCAGTGGCCTTGATCATGCAAAAGCTGGCTCTGCAAGCAGCAAGACAACCAAAGGAGACGGTTGAGAGCAATAGGCTCTGGCTGATAGTTGCTTGTGATGTGACGGGATCGGCACGATCTCGTTCTCGGCGGTCTCGCCACCTGGACGGTGGTGGCGGAAGACCGCCCTGTTGGATGGGTGGCTCACTCCAGATGGTCGTCGCAGCCACGCCCCCTCCGTGGTGAAGATCCTGCTTCGATACCTACGCCTTTTTTGGGACTGACGTTGTCCGACCGTCACCCCCACGATCCACCGATTCCCCTGTCCGAGGAGGAACAAAGACTGCTGTGCCCTATGTGCAACGTCTCAGAATTACACAGGGCATCTCATTGTCGAGGTCTGCTACACAGGACCAGGGTCGACGCCGCCCGTACCGCCGGAGACGTACCAGCAGCGTTAGCCACCCTGCGACGCCTTCGCCCCGAACTGCTGCAGGAGGCTCCTCAGCGGGCAGACCCTCCGGAAGACGTCATAATTCACATGCTGGATGAATTTTGAACTATTATTCAACGTTGTTTGTTGGTAAACTTTTACATTTTGTTCGTGATAGTTACCACAAGGGGGGGGGAGTGTGGGGAAAAGAGGACGCAGAAGTAGTTGGGAGGTTGGAGGACGACGAAGAGGTCCTACAGCTGGCTAACCTTTTCAGTGACTTTCATCTTTCATCAACATTTTAGTTGGTTACACTACTTGCGCTTGAATGGTACTCCGTAGGTCGGTAATGTTACAGCGTTATGCTAGTCGTAACAGTTTCACGAGAATCGGCATCTAATCGCCTAATATCATAGTACAATCGCTACATACGTATCCTCTTTACCGCGAGCGAATTCATGCTCAGAGATGGCTCGTCATCGTTGCTCTAGTTTCTCCTGACACACTGCAAGAAACATACAAAAAATGTTTACTTAATTTTCCGTCAGAGCACGCTCTCATCTTCTGTGCACCAGAAACGAAAAAACACGCTAGCGCCACCGTCAGTAAAACGCTTGATCCTTTCGCCATGGTAGCTGAACATGAAATATTTTCCTTCTGTACTGAGCTGCGCACAGTAGAACAATGCCGTGCCATGTAAGGAATGCGTACCTCCACGTGTATTATTCACTGTTTGCTCAGCCGTGTCACTAAGCAGAGGGTACACGATAGCATGCGGAAGCGCCATAGGGCTCACTGTTTTCCTCCTAAAGAAACTGTAAAGCGAAATATAATGACAATGTTTCAAGATTTTATCATGTACCACCATGTGTGATCAAACACCAGAGGTCATCACCTCTCAGTTCTTCATACTTTTCGCACCAATTAATTTTTAGAAACTGAAAGTTAGAAACTGAAACTGAAACTGAAATTTTTAGAACTTCTAGAAACTGAAAGTTACCGACGTTCACCGAGCCAAAGTTGGAGTGGGCCCCGGATTGGTGGGCAGATATGGAGTGACGTTGAAGTGTCCCGTAAAGTATTTTGAACATGTTGCTAATAGACCTCTCCTTGTTTACAAGGAGAGCTCTACAAGAGATTTGTAACTCTTGCGATGAAGCATTTTTTTTCTTTCCGCGGTGGACTGGGAACGGGAATAAAGACACGAAAGTTACTAAGAACGTGACCTCATTTGTGTGTAGCGCGCTCCAACTACCCGTCAAAAAAGAGGTAGAGCCAAGGGCTCATTTCCACAGATTTTCGGCGAATTTATTTCGGCAATTGCCGTTGCATTACGAGTGGGATTGTGTACTATACTGAGTAAAATGACCACCCATTTCCGCAAAGCGGGGAACCCATTTCCGCAAAGAAAACGTTATGTGGCCTTAGGTACTTTCGGAGTTAAATTCAAGAAATTAACTTTCCGTCAATTGAAATGAAATCAAAATTTTACCAACATGTGGCAAAAGCTATTGGCAGAAAAAATCTCTTGACCGCATGTCTCTCCGGGGCCTACACTTTTTACTATGATTTTCTATCAAGGGTGGTGGACCATCCTGTATATACACGGTATCCTGTATTCCGCCTCTCTCTTCCTTCGACCTCAAAGAAATATGCATTTTCCCTCTGTACTCAATCTTGTGCCTTATTTATGTTTCTCCCGTCAGTCTCAACGAAATGTTACTTGTCCTGTGTGTCTTGTGTTCTGTCTTGCGTCTCCATTTTCCCGCAGTATAAAAGAAATATTCTTTTGATGTTGTGTCGCGGCTTTCTTTCGCCTCAGTTTCGAGGAAACGATACTTTCACATGTGTACTCGCGTTTTGTGTTGCGTCTGTTCTTTTTTTTTTTCGCTCAGCCTCAAGGAAGTTTTGCTATGCCCCGTGTACATCGTGTTCTGTGTTTCATTTCTCCGCTCCAGCGGACCCTACGAAATCTCACTTTGTCCTGGGTGTATCGTATTCTCTCTTGTGTCTGACAGTAAGCAATTCGGTCTCGCAATGCTGCACACTACAAGCAGAACTTCGCCGCATAAGAGCCACAGAAGTAACCGTCATGCAGAACGATGTCGTTGAATTTCCTAATCTGTTGATAATGGATGACCGACACATTGTTGTGACAATTTCCCGGAGATATTTTTCATAAAAAGGCGCTCGTCCGGCTCTCGAATACTTCGACGCAGCTGTGGTTGGCGCAGCTCAGATGTTGGGTTATGCGGTGAAGGCGCACCTCTTCTTCGTCTTTTTTCTTTTCTTTTTTTTTAGATTACCGTTGCAAAGGAGAATGCAACGGGTTGCTTTCCGCTGGCATGTAGTATGCAAACATATCACCACAATGTTTTTAAATATCATTTCAGTGCGAGGTACTGCTAGGTGGCTGTGAAACCCAAGAACGGTGTGTTTGTGTCCTTGTCCCCGGTGGTCGACATCTGGTGTGGGCCCCGAGGTACGGTTAATGATAATCAGCAACCAAGAAGCAGAAATCATCCTGGCAATAAAAATAATGTTCCCTGCTCCAACGAACATTTTGGCCACTGGTGTTTTACTATAACTTGTGGCGGCCGGTGGGCAATGACGAGGATGGACACGTGCCTGGAGCACCCGCTCCTCAGTTCCACCGGCGTGGCCAAGGAGATAGGCCACCGTCATCGCCTCTCCATGGCATATTATCGTCGCCTGTCGGGAGTCATGTAGGGAACACCATCGCCCATTTGGTGACCCGAACGTGACTCTGCTCTATTACCATCCCAGATTTGGCAACCTTCCAGCAAGTCCAGCACCGTCGGCACGCTGCCGCGCAGTGTGGAAACAGTCTTCCATTTCTTGTTCGACGCTATAATGCACCACTATCGCAGCTCTGTGATACGCCAAGCGATCGAGCCTGATGCTCCTCTCATCATTCCACAATTTAGTCTCTTTTCTTGTCCATGACGATGAGCATGTCCAAAACTCACGCGCGCGGTATATCACAATGGGTTTACATCGTCGGAAACTATGCACGGGAAAACGTCTACGAGTAACCCCCATAGAAATAGGGGTTCACGCTGTGTTGCGATTCGGTTTCATGCATTCAGTGCAAATGCAGTCCAATGTGCAAAATCGTGAATTAAAGTCTACATATTATTCATCATATCAGAAACTGTGCAGTCAGAACGCTGTGCAGTGGGAAAGAGCCTTTATTTTTTCCGCTTCCAAGATAGGTCATCAGTTGATTTGGTTCATCCACACGCCATTGATGTGGCTAGCATTGCAGCTTTAACTAATGCGGCTACGGTGCGCAGAACCGAAATAAAATGGTTAAAGAAAACTTGGAAAGCCATGGCTGCAAGTAATACTAAACAAGGCATTCTGAGCAAAGAAGCTGTACTCTTCCCAGCACAGTCAAAATCGTTAATAAACATTCTCCCTCATACTCTACACCTGCGAACATCTCTTACTAATTGGGATGTTGCTATTTCTACAGTGCAGGTGCAGACAATACTTAAAGCTTCTGATTGAATCGATAGCTTCAGTGCAGACGCAACGTCTTCCTTTCTGCTTAAACCGCAGTTTACGTCTCTCCTACATAGGGCCTTACATGGGGCACACTTGAAGTTGTCCCCATAGACAAATAAAAACTCGGTCGTGCAACAGGATATACATAATCAGCTTAGTAGGTTGGGGGCGGATTATGACTAGATGGAAATTGAGTGTGCTGGCTGATTGGCATTGATGGGTGATGGCCTTTCTTCGGTAGAGAAATTCAATATATTAACACAATATTAATTTGATCAACTGAGCCTGTGTACGAATAACCGGGTAAGTCGACTTACCTATTGTAGCGAACTATGTCAGACGCGTAGAGGAAGGGAAGGAGGAGGAAAGGAGGAAGAGAAAGCTACGTTCTGGACAGGGGGAACAGTCCCCCATACGCTAGAAAAAGTGTAGACGAAGAAACACATGCTAGTATTATATTTGGCGCAGTCGGCGGGATCACGAGTGATAGAATGTGTGGGAGAGGACTTCTTCCTGGGCAGTTACCGAGTGGACGGGAACGAAGGTGTTTCTCTACAGTTGACCCGAAACCGTCCAATTCAATTTGGACAATACGAAGTCGTCTATGAAGAGGTATACGATCAGAGCGACTTATGAAGCTTAATCTGAAGACGACAGAAAGGCAAACCGGATCGTTGGAACCGACCTAGGGCAGCAGCTGCCATATCTCCGAGTTCGACCCCCCCCCACCCAAGTCCGACTATCGCGGTCAGCCTTGTCCGCAACGGCGACAGGCTGAACACTTACTCATCTCTGGAGCCACAAGCGCACCTTGAGGTGGTAAAACCTGACGTTGTCGACAGGACTGGTTCCAGCCAACATCAGCCCAACACTGGGCGGTGTTGCAAAGTGCATGTTGGACCGATGTCCTGCACCGCAATCCGTCGATGACCTCCTAGTCTGCTTCAAAAAATTATGTAATGACAGAATGACCCCCCCCCCCCCCTGTGTTTTCCAGTCCCCAGCAACTACAACCGGCCGTGCAATGATCCGTGTCCGCGAGCACGGGAAAAGACAATGTCGGTTGGAAAGCCAAAGATTCCCGGAAGAAGCCGAGGACTGCCTGGAATATCCAAGATCGTGGGAAAGCCCAATACACTGAGACATTCGGTGGACGGGGAAGGCGATAATAAAGTGTGTCACTACTGGTACGCTATTGCTTCACTTTTTTTTTCAGCTCCACACGCAGTAACATTATTAGTAAGCTGTATGACTCGCTCCTTTCATTGTGTGCGCAAGCGGCCCTGTATGGAGTCTCGTAACATTGTAATGAATTTGAGAAACTGCAATGCACATCTTACAGGAGTGCTGACAACTGAATGCATTTTTCTTTTTTTAGTACTGTTTCTTTCTTTTCTTCATTTATTTCCATTTTAAGCGAGAAGTTCGCTGTCGTTACCCTAATTACACTCTGTAAGGACCTAGGGCAAACAAATTTCATAAATGAATGAGTAGTGGTGTACAGGTTCGCTCAAAAATGTGCGAGCAGTGTAAAATGGAAATGGAAACCGGAAATGGGCACTTTCACTCAGGGGTGGATGGCTGACATTGGCCTCGAATGTGCATGGGAAGCAGCCTGATCGCGAGTGGTAACAGCCACTGGCCCCCCTCTGATCAAGTGGACGTCCCTGTTTCGCAGGATGTCGCTCCGCAGAGGGTTGACGCCGCTCGTGCGTTTCCCAAACTTTTGTCTCAGCTGGTACACCATTTTTACACCAAGATAGGTATTGCTATTTTGACTGTGGGGTGTAAGCTGTACAGTACACCATCTTTGCACCTGGATAGGTGCTCTGCTTTTGGCTGTAAGGTGTAAATTGCTAAATACACCCCTTCAACACCTAAATGGGCGTAAATATTCTTAGTGTGCATGTAGCGAGCTAGGTCGGACGCCTAGAGGAAGAAGGGGTAGAGGTAGAGAAAGCTGCGTTCTGGAAGGGGGAACAGTCCCCCATACGCTATATAGTGTAGACAAATAGTGTAATGTAGTGTAATAAGTTCTCGAATGTTACGTGTATGTTGTAATGAGGAATATCTCGTAATAATGATAACAATAGTAATAGCTTACTTTGCCATGATGCCCAAAAATAAAAAAAAGCGCAGTATCGCGCAGTATATCTGGTATGGTCAGGAAGGAGACAATCCAGAGAGAAGTGTGTATGCATGCATGTGAAATGACATTCCTTCATGACACAGTAAAAAGGTTCTACCGCTATCTATTCTAAATGCAAATCCAAAATGCAAACATAATGGCGCTCTGATTAGAAGAATACAGTTGAGCGCATCAACATATGGCTTCTAGCAACCCGTGAGGGAGGTTTTCATGTAGGTCTTGATGTAGTGCGCGTCCGCGTAACCATGAGTGAAGTTGGTATCCCCGCACTTGTTTCCTGTGTCTATTTGCTCGAAGTCAAAGAGCACATAGCCCCCTTGAAAGCCGTATAACTTCTGAGCGTTGCACATCTGAAGAATAGAAAAAAGAGAGAGAAAGTCAGAGACAGGATGAGAGAGAGTGGATGACGAAGTGAAAACCATCCAAGGTTTGTTATGAAGGGTTTAATCACCCCTTTTGGACAGGTATTCCTGGATTATCAGTGAATCCAACCATGAGCATAGCGTGAGCGTAGCACCACCTAGCGGTGTCGTGTGTACATTTCTCAAAGTTCATTGGATTACACACACCCTATATCATTTTTACGTTAGTGGGTAACACACCACACGCTTGGGGGCGCTACTGTCAAGCACTGTTGGTTTTGATCATCGATGAAGGTAGCCCGTCTAACACGAGTATAGACCGTAAGTTAATTGTAACTACAAGGAAATCCACCTTAAGGGTATGAATGCAGATCACAATTAGGAGTGACACAGACAGACAGACAGTGAGACAGACGAGTAAGCCTCAGACGCCCAGAAATTAACTATTTCAAACAACTCAGGGAAAAGAGGTGCTACCGCTAGGAATCCGACCTGGATCTTCTGATCTAACGTCAGATATGCTAACCGCTACACTGTACGCGTTTCCCTTCCGCTATGTACAGGGGGCACTAGAGATCATGATGATGATTAGAGTTTTAGTGGGGCATCGACAACACACGACTACTACAGATCACAAGAACCAGGTTCGATTCCTAGCGTCCGCATCTCTTTTGCCTGACTTGTTTGAATTTGCAGTTGTATGTCATCCACAGCGCAAGTCATAAATATGTATAGCTCATTATTAATAGCAGGGTGTCGAACAGTGAACCACTATATTTTTTGTAGTCTTGAAACTGAACCGGAACTAAAACAATACAACATCCAACTGTAGCGCTACTACTGCACCGTATATGCTGTAACCAAAGCAGCACATCATCTTGGCCAAACGTTGTCCCAATATGTTGTGCTTGGGAAATGTTATTCATGCGTGGATTTACATGCGGGCGTCATACACGACGCCGGTAATCGCGTACGATTATGCGCTTCGTGTCTGTGTTTGTCTTAGTTTGTTGCTATCTCGATTTGATCTTGTGGTGATCTGGGTACCACGGAAAGTAGGTACTGTACTAAGAGAAGACATACTGGTAGGATTTTCTTACTGCTTGCGTTGAACAACGCGCGTGCTTGCTTGCTGTGTCATCAACTCATCAGGCGAATCTTCAATGAGTCGATGCTTGATCGCAAAACGCTGTTTGCATAATGTGCTCTTGAGAAAGATTGCATCCTGCTCCGTTCACTCCAGCGTATTACCCGCGGATGTTGTAAAGTTAGGTGATTTCACGTAGAGTAATTCAGGGTGGACTGGCAAACCAGGTTGGACCGGGCCTCAGTATATATTGCAACGAAAAAATCTAAGAGGTCGACCGGACCACCCTGCCTGACTCAGCGAGCAATCTCCCAGTACACTACAAAAACAATGCGTGAAAGTTGTTGCCAATCTATAACGCAAGACAAGCAGCAGGAAGACATTGGCAAAGGTGAGTAAAAGACAGACATGATACTAAAAGACAGACAACTGTGCTTGACTACTCCTGCTGCCGGTTGCAGTGTAGATAACCAGCAAGTCTTTATCTTCCAAAAAATGGTTCACAATGGCACAAAAATCATTTTCAGTGTTTCTTTGGAGATTTTTGTGTGGATCGAGTTCCAGTAGGATACTTGGGTACTTAATAGGATGGCAAGTCAAGTACAATTCGAGGTACGCCATTTTGGGATATGGTAAAGGTAAGCAAAAAAAGAAATACCCAGATATGTTGAAAACAGGCAAAAAGCCAGGAGACGTGTTCACAGCAAATATGGTACGTTGGCTTACGTAACAAAATAAACAAAAATACAAAGATGTTTCGACGCCTATACGGGCGTCCTCATGAGCTTGGATACACACGAGAAATGCACACTACTATGGAAACCCTTTTAAGCATTTGTAGCAATCGGGCAAAGGTCACGTGTGGGTGTGGAATCTCCTGACCTCCTCCCCCATGTTGGTTCATGGGTCAAGGTCTTCGCGTTGTGGAAGTCGAAAGAATGACCAGTCTTTAACACGTGTTGCACGAGTTCTGAGCCTCGGTTTCGATCCGGTGGCTTAGAAAAATGTGATCATCTACCTCTACTACTGATTATTTCAAGCACTGTTCATCACTGTTTGGCACAACTTTTGCTGAAGTGCGCTGAAACGTTATGCACCAGAATAGACCCGCTCGAACCATTCTATCTGCGCTCCGTAACTGAACCAGAACGAGACCGAACCCACTTATTCTGTCAGGTGACTAAGACTTAAATTATGGCATTCGCATTCAAAAGAACCAGGTTCCTTCTCCTTATAATTGTACTCTCACAGAGCGGTCAAGGATTGTTTAGTGCTCACATTTTGTCGGTCATGACTAAGCTACAAACAAAGACATCTCAGTTGATCAGGTTTGATTCTCAACGCCATGTATCTTCGAGAAACATCACTCTGCAGGAATCAATGGAGAGGCAGAAGGAGCGAACTTATTGTAATTTAATCTGATCGGTAGATAATTGATTGATTAAATAGTGCGACGTACCTTCATCTTGTATGTCACGTTGGTGTCAAACATGTCTACGGTATCCTCGCGACGCGAACTAAGGGTTACATGGACGACATAATTGGTCACGCTGTTGCTTTCCATGCCCATCAGTCCGCTTTGGTGGCATTTCTGAAACATGAGACGATGTACGAACCCTTGAAGAGTAATGTTGACATGTGTGTTGGTAATTCCTACAACTCTGCTGAGGAGATGAGATAATCGAAGTGACAAAAGCGACAAGGGGATCGCGAACGCTGGCATCCAATATTCGAGCATATGGAAATTAGATCCTGCAAAACCAGGACGGGCGCAGGTTACGTGAAAGCTAGCGAGAGCTCTGCTACGCAAATCGACGCTCATTTTTAGGTAATTTGATGGCCAGTGAACTGCATACGTATTAGGGCATGATTGAAATTTTTCGAAAGACCTTGTCTGACTCCACGTGAAGTTACCTCGACAACTATTTCTCGTTTCCTCGTTAACATTATCACTACTAACAGCGGATTGTTGCACAGAAAGCAGCATAAGCTTCGTGTAGGAATTTTTGTGGGCACTGGGGTTGCGTTATGGCAAAGGGATTCCATGATTCTGCGGAAGGTGAACCATACGCACGCTTACATTTTCCTCTCCATAGTTCGCCAACTGGCTTACTCTACACTTCTCATGGCGAATGATATCGATGTCTTGATGACTCAAGTGAGCGGAGAGGCTTTTGTAAAATGTCCTGAAGCCGGTACAGCTGAAAGAGAGCAATATCCGTAGATCGGAGGGAAGCTGGACGGTCCTGGCAAACTCCAACGACTGAACCTGCATGCAAAACACAAGTCCAATGCAATATCGTCAGTCACTCTTTCTCATAAGGGCATGCATCCTAGTGAAGCCCAAGGCATATATCTCAGGGTGTCCCAGAAAATTCGAACAGGTTTTGATCACATTTATGTATAACTTTTTAATAAAAAGTCACTTGAAATATAGCATATGCTGAAGGGCGCCATCGAATGTCCTAATTGACTTTAAATGATTACCTATCAATTATAAAGGCTACGAAGTTGTCCCAATGAGGATATCCGGTCCCTTCGGTCAACTCCTACCGTACTCGTTTTCAGGACAAAGATCCGTTGGATAGATCATCCACAAAGAATTCGTGAAGGAACATTCTTTTCTATTTTTGTTCGAGAGACGCGTCTTCCCTTCACTCACGATGTGAGAGGGTGAAGGAGCACAGTGCTGCCTCAGAGACACTGTCAGCGGATGTGTACACCACTCTGTGTTGTCACTTTATCAGATTCTGTTCAGTTACAGTCTCAGTTATTGTGCATACTTTGTAGCTGAAGCTTGTGAAGCGTTATGCCACGGAATACCAGTTCCTATACTGTCGGTCACGATGCCGGTCTGTCCCTCCTGTTTTATTTCCAACTTTTAACATACCTCCAACAAAATCCTATCTTTTTCCCGGGACTCGCCGCATGGGACCGCTACGAAGTTAATAATCACCGAGCCGTATATTAAAAGAGTCTGGCCATTGGGAGGAGTCACAAAAAGAGGCTCGACCTGTCGATCACACTTTCGCTCCATTGATTGGTTTGCTTGTTATCAAGGGGACCGCCATGACACCTCACTGCCACCAAAAACTGCGACGAAAACACAGTGAAGCGGGAATTTCGTGACAAAATTTTCTTTGCGGACAACTGATTTTCCGCTGGAAATGTACTTGCTCATGTACGTTTCTTGGAAATCAGTTTCAACTGATGCTCACCCATCGATATTTAACCGAAACTAATACGTTTTGTCGCTGGTGTTAGGCAGAGTAAACACGGCGATCGCGGTGATCTCAACGAAATCATAACAAAAAAACGACACTGTGCTGTACAATCTTATATTCAATTGCTGGATTTCATGGATATAATCATTCTTGCCTTTTACGTTCCAATTATTCCTGTAGATTTGTTTCAAAATCGTACCGACGACAGAATGTGCCCTTAGCAGGTGGTTCTGCTGGCAGCCGTACAACGACGGAAGCAGACGACAATTCCCGTTCCCCACGCACTCTAGGTGGAGATCATCAGATCTGCACCAAAAATCCACTAGTTTTGCAGATAGCGAGAGGTATCCACTTGCCACCCAAAATGGCGCTGCCCATGTTGAATAGGGCGAACAAATAGTGGAGATAGGTTGATTGATAGCGCCCCATATTTCGAGACTGTATTGGTCAGAAAGCTGAAAAAGTGGGTGGAGCTTCAGGTATAGGCATGACCCATTAATGGCCAGACTCCCTTTGAATATACGGCTCTGAGTAATCATAACCGCTTTCTTCAGAATCACATATCACGACATGACATTATAATTATCGTGTCGTGTAGCGCACCGATATATTCCAAACTGGCTCGCGGCGAAAGAATGGGCTTATCTATAGCACATTAATGATCAGCAGGCACCACGTGGATGAAAAAAAAAATGCGGCTAAATGCACAATGTTTCACAGCTGCACTTTTCACGTCACTTCCTCAACGGTGCAGAAAATGCTGCACGGGCGTCGCAGCACGTGGGGCGCTTCCTGAACTCGCCCTAGATGCATTCTTCCAATATAATATTCGAACGTACTGAAAAGACGTCCGTCAGGTCGAGTTGGGACGGAGCCCCAGTCGGAGGCAATCTATTATGTCGTAACACGATTTCAAAACATCTGCAGTATTCGTGTCGTAGTTACTTACGAAAGTTACTTGTTTTTCCAGATTGTCTAGGTGCGTCCATAGTGATGGTCCGGTAAGACGACACTCTGGCTCGAATAGAGCAGACTCTGTCTGAGTAGTTCTGATGAGAAGGGCGTCTAAGTCGACTTCCCTGCAAGATAACTGTAATTAATGCGCATAAGTACCCAATAATGTGCTGGTGGAAGTTGGAATGGGAATGGGCTGGGAATGAAATTGGTAAACGGTGGCTGTTAGTGTCTTCTTTGCGGGCGTCAAGCGGCGTTGTTCAACTTTACAATGACAGGAGAGGCTGTACGATCACGGTTGGTTTAATGCCAAAACGGTCAAAAACTTACAGGTCACCCAGGGACTAACAACAAGAACATAGCACATAAGGTAGACAACCCTTTCTTTGGGAAAATCACGGCAGGGCGACCCTCCGTCACATACACAACAGTGGAGCGGGTTCAAGGGGTAGTGAAGCACACGTCCCTCCCTTGCTTTTTTGCCCGAGAAACAAGTGTGCTCAAGCACGAAACACGATCAGACGAGACCACGAGCAGGGGCTTTAAGCAGCACACCCGTCGCAAACGCCCTCGACTTCCAAGAAGTGGATGATTTAGGTTGGGATCATGATGTTACGGGCTTGACTAGGAAGGGGGGGGGGGCTTAGCGACGATCGCGTGGCTACTGGGCGCAGACAGCTCCTACCTCACAACATGCTTGTACGTCATCATCGCTGAGTTTGAACAGAGATCGTCGACCCTTAACTTGAATATGACGATTAACTGTGCCTCACTAAAGGGAGTTACTGTCACTGAAGCATTGAATCGTTCCTCAAACCGGGTCTATGTCACCTGCAGTCACAGAAATGGATGAGGAGGCCCCGCACGCCATTGCCGATAGGTTTGTCCTCAATAAGAACTTAGCGTTATGCTGCATAGTATTCCTATGCTGTTACTTTACTTCAAAACGAAACAAAGAATTTATTAATTTATTTCACTTAGCTTAAAGAATAGAAACCAAGAACACAAGAGCAATATATAGGGTGCACCCTTACCCATCTGTACGTTGTACAGTTATTTTCATTAAGGGGTGACTTAACGCCGGATGGTCCCGTCGACCTCTCAATTTTTCCCCATTCCAGTATACATTGAAGCCTACTGCTAAGGAAATATATTGCCGAATAAAATGGCTGAAAATGTTGTAGAGGAGGTGGTGTTACTCTACATGAGTCCTCACCGGCGATGATGGAATGTCCCAGCGGGCAGATGGTCGTGGACTCACGCTAGGACGGCGCCGGTACAAGTGCCGTGCTAGCGCCGTAGCGCGTGGCACCAGAGGCACATCTTCGCCATCACACACGGGCCGCGGTGTAGATCTAGCGGTTGAGGTCCGCGTCGATACATGAAGAGGAGGAAGACAGGCGACACGTGCAAAAGGGACGGCTGTTCTTGCGTCTTGTGCTGAGTGGGCAGAAGTGGCGGGATGAACGGTCGGACAAGAGCTGGCCGGAGGGTTCCAGGGGCGGGCCGAAGCAGAGGGCAGAGTAGGTAGGCCGAAGTGATAAGAGAGTGGAGCGACAGAACCGCGACCTGTTCGTGAGCGGTGAGCTCGTACTGTCGCCAAGGAGATTGCCAGGGAGGACCATCGCGAAGCACGGGGAGACCGGGAGTAGAACTCGGTGGCCTCTGTGCGGGTCCCCGGTGGAACGTTGGTCTCGGTGCCTCTTGAGCGCCATTGGATGGACTGCCAGCACCCTGTATCGAAGCCTGGTGGGAAGGCAAGGCGGGCAGGGTTCTTGGGACTGGCATGACGATGAGGATGGAGCCATGCAGCCACCAGCGGCGTACCGCGACCGGTATGGGAGCGTGATGCTCATGAAGGTGCCGCTGGTGAAAGCCCGAGGAATGCCATCGCGAAGCATGTGGCGACGTGACGCAGAGTGAGAGACCATGGCGATGTGAGTAGATGAGCGAGCTGGGTAGAACCGTGGTGTTGCGCGGCCGGGCGTTGCGATGAGTCGAGCCGCGGTGGATTGACGCCGTCACCTAGCAGTTCCTCGGTAGAACGATGCACCGTACCTTCGGAGATGGCTTCGGAGGTGGACTTGCAGAAATTTGGGATGGTACTGGGCCGAACTACGCCGAACATGGTGTTCATAGTTCGGGTCACCAAATGTATAGGAGGTGGTGTTCCTCTACCTCAGTCCTGACCGGCGATGATGGAATGTCCCAGCGGGTAGACGATCGTGGCCTCACGCTAGGACGGTGCCGCTAACTGCCGTGCCAGCGCCGTAGCGCATGGCAGCAGAGGCACGTCTTCGTCATCACACACGGGCCGCCACAATATCTTACAATTGTTACAATTTTTTTTTTAATAATCTCCAAGAATGACCGTTTCGAGCACAGCAATTCCTCAATTTTCAGGACTGGTACCTTCGTAACCATTAAGGCTATGCTATGGAAGTTTTTCGCCACACTTATTGCCTACGTGCTGCGGTGCTGTTTGCTCTGCGGGTTTGCAGGTGACTAGATAAAATATCGCCTATCGACTAGATCGCCTCATTTACAAAAATAACACTTTTTCGACTCTTCCGTTTTCTGTAAAACCAGAAGGTAAACATGAGTGATATCGGTTTGCCAGTGTTTAAAAATATATCCATTCGCGTAAAACATCCGGGAACGTGAAGTACAGGATCCTCCGACGACCTATTTGGCCAATTTTCTCTCTGGATAATTCTTTACTTATTTTAACGTAAGTGCAGCCTGTATGGCCGCGAGCGTCTCGGCGACAACAAGATTGGTGCGACGTGATTCGGACCATGACGGAGCGGACAAATCAGAGTCCGTCCATATTTCAAGTGCTTTGCTGTGGCACATTTTCCCAAGGGAGATTGTATCATGCCAAGGATAACAGGAACGCGATGTTATGTTCCTGGAGCTCACCGGCGAAGGGACAATGACACAAAACGAAAATGGGAGGCCGCAATCACAGCATGTACCCTACTATGCCTAAAGTGTTCCGCACATGTGATCCTCACATTTCGATGATGAGGCTTATCTGAAGACTGACATTATGCAAGCTCTACTTGCAGCTACTTGCCTCGTGCTTACTATCACGACAGCTCATGGAATTCCATTCTGCACTTACGCGGCAACAAAACCGCCAATTTTTTCTCCTCTGTCAAATGAGGCTACTTTGCGATTTTTCTCTAGGCACCTGCAAACCCTAGAACCAAGAACCTACAACAAAGAGTACAGCAGCATATAGGCAGTAAGACTAAAGACAAAACAGCTTAGCTTTAATGGTTACGAAGATAAGATGCCTGAACAACACGAAGAAGCAGGGTGCTCGAAATGGTCATTCTGGAAGAATATTTAAGAAAAACAAAACAAAAATAAGGCATTTTCAGCTATCTCCTTCGCCAGCGTACTTCCAGTGCGCTCAGCTTCAATATATATTGTAACAAAAATAGTAATAGGCATAGCCAGGAGCATGATCAGCCACTCTGTTCCGTCGAGCACTTTGACAGAATGTTCGTGGAACAAAGTATACGTCTCGCATCATTGTACTAGCAACACAATAGATGGATTGATTGTGTGTAATAACTGTCCCCAATTCCCATTAGCTGACAATAAATGAATCCAGTGCTTATTCCGGTACGATTTTCGGTACCTATTTCACTTACGTAACAATGCGTCGCAGGTCTTCTTTGATGTCGTCACCAATTGTGGGAGTGTTGGTATAAAAATAAGGTGTCACACCGATAATGTGGAGACCCCTTGTATTCATCTGGTTTTGTTTTTCACGGAGTGCCTGTGAAATGTCAGATAGGTCAGATGTTAGATAGATAGTTTTTTTTTTTTTTCAAATGCAAACGCGGCACCGGGCAAACGTTTCCTGAATTTTGACACCTCGAGACGAAAACAAACATCCTCTCTTTGACGGCTGCGTCCCTGGCCATGAGAATTCAATCGAATGATCCCACAGACTATATAATGCGGGTCTTATGATTGCCTTTCTAGAGAGACACCCGCACACTTTGTCCTGAAGTTGGAGCACGACACGTAAACTATCCCTCTTTGTGCGTGCTGTTCGCCCGTTAACGTCCATACCCGTGAGATATCTAGTTTTCTTCACATTTTCATTCCAAGTTCAGAAGTAATCACGTCAGTGTCCACGTGTGATGCGAAGGGCGTGCTATAAGGATGTATTTGCTATTTGTTCGTACATATTAACTTCCTTACTCAACATAGAAAAAAAATGACGTATATATACAGGGTGGCCACGGATTGATGAATTAGGAACTCACTATTCGAATTAAAATCACACGGGTCAACATGTCAAAAGCAGAGACATGCGCTCCCGAATATTAGTGAATTTTAGTATAGGTAGTTTTGATCTGTTGGTGCATCTGCATGGCATGAGCACAGCTTTGTGCATTGCGGAGAACCACCACGGTATTTCAAACGTACGCAATCACGACAGCGTACGTTTCCGGAACTTGCTCCATCCAAATACATTACCTCCTATAAAGGCAGAAAACAAACCTCGGCGCAATTGGATCATTTACGTCTCGCAACGTGTCAGCTGCCAGCCCACATATAAGGATGGGCTGCGCGACGTGTTCCTCAATCGGCGTAAAACTCTCTGGCTTTCTCCCGACACGATCGTTGCGGAGCAATGGGCTCGAACAAACACCCTTGGCCCAGCTTTCAAATTCATTAGTTCCCCGTGTTTGCTCTCTGTGCTCTGCTATCGTGCGTTTTTTTGGTGACCAAGAGAGGCTCTACCTTGCGTCAGCTAATTTGCGAATTCGATTATTCGAACTTAATATGACACACGAATGCAGAGAGTCTCTAGGACTATTTCAACTAGTGCCATAATTTGTAGAAGTGAAAACGATTTTTACGAATTTAACAACGCCCTCTCGTGGAACACCCTGTACAAGCCTCGTAGAATAATAGCACACAGGGACTGAACTGGCAAATCAAGCTCTTGTATACTCTGTTGTTCAACCTCGCCCTTCCGTCGGACTGGTTGTCGAGATGATCATTCTGCTTTGAACTCGTTCTCTCCCTGTCCTTTACCTCAAGCGGTTTCTCTGCCTTCGGTATGCGGTATATCAGTCTCCATGGGATTTTCTGGCGTTAGACGGTCGCCACCTCAATCTCCACGGGACCAGAGTTCTTTCATCACACTATCGCAACTGCATCAAGCGTTTCTTCTCTTCCGCCGTTTGCTCACCCCTGGAGCCCCACGATACGTTTTATCTGAACCTCCAAGATTTTCCTCCAATTGACCTTCTTTTGCCGGGCACCCCACCTCAAGCCCAACATGCCAAAACCCCCGTCACATACACAGCCCCGTTGAGCCCTGTTGTGCCACTTGCAGGTCCGAGCAAGTCGGATTCTAGCCTTCATCTTCTGTCTATGGTAGTTCCTACGTCTCCACATGCCACCCAGTGCGCTCCATGGGACCTTAAGTGTGACTACCTGCAACGCGTCTTCAGATGGTAATTACGTTCTTGTGGTAATGTCCTCGTTTGGATACTGTGCACCCCACTGTAAGTGTCATCACTGCCTCCAGTTCGCCAGTTCGCCCGGCGTCCAACGCCAACCTTCCGAAGCCTACGTCCCCTTCGTCTTCGGGAGGGGCCACTTTCAAGAAACCAGGATTCCGCACTTCACGGTACAACACACGAAGCTCAAGTTCACGTTGACTCATCTCGGAACACTCAAAATCCCCTTCTTTCCTGAAGGCTCGTAAATTGTTAGATACGAAAGCAAGGTATGTTTCCCACTTGTATTTTTATACCGATTGCATTAGACAAAACGTTGTTCCTAAAGGTTTGTAGCTCAGTGCATGTTCCTCATTTAAATTTAAATCTCCCCGTAATTCCAAAAGTTGGTCCAATATCTTGACCCATGCTTCCATAAGCCTCATCAGAATTTCACAGAATGAAGCCTCACATGTCATTAAGGACACAGACAATCAACTTCGACAACTTAGCCGTGTACTATCGCCGGAAGAGCTGGATTCGCTGCGCTCTTTTTGTGTCCGTAAACTTTCCGTCCTGCAACGCACTAAGTCCAAGAAGGCTAAACGCGACGGCATTCAACTCACTCCGATTGAGGATATTCATATTTGCGATGCTTTGACACCTCATACATATCCCAGTTCAGCCACAAACAACGTGGTATTCAATCTCGCTAACGTACCATTAAACAAAGCAGAAGTAAATGTGTTGTCCAAAGGTCTCACCTTTGTGCCCACCCCTCCCAGCACTGACAATTTCGAAATCCTAAATGACCTTCTAAGCTTAGGTCGTAGAATGCACCTGCAGACGTTTTTCCACGGCAGTGAACATAGAGGATTTTAAGAAACCCTCAAACTGGACATCAGACCCGTCGAAAACAAGCCCCATGATTGACAATTACATTAGAGCGGTTTATAACGATATTAAATGCCTAACTGTCATTGATAACAATGCTAAAAATTTTAACTTATCTAAAGCAGAAAGGACGGCCTTAATGAATCTGATCCTTAATGACACGTAAAGATATCATCATTAGACCTGCTGACAAAGGTGGCGGAATAGTCGTTATGAATGCATCGGCCTACATAGATGAGGGAAACAAACACCGAAGAACACCAAGCCTGGTTCTTTTTATCTCTTTAGATGCACAAAAGTAACCACCCTGGCAGGCCTATAATTTCGGGTGTTAATACACCGACTGAGAAAATATCCCTCGTCTTAGATCACTGCATCAAGCATATTCCTCCACAACTTCCCTCTTATGTAAAGGACACTAACGACTTCCTTGCCCAAATAAATTCCATTAATAACATTTCTCCTAACCTCAACAACGCTATACTGGTAACTATGGATGTGACGTCATTATAAACAAATATTCCCCATGATGGTGTTAACGCTGTAGAGCTTTTTCTTTCCTCCTTTCTGTCTGATCTTCTTCAAACTAAAACCATTATCTGTCTTCTTGAGTTAGTCTTGCAGTACAACAACTTTGTTTTTAATGACAAACATTATGTCCAAGTTCAGGGCGCAGCGATGGGTTCCCGTGTCTCACCCAATTACGCAAACCTCTTCATGGGGCTTTTTGAACAAAGAGCCTTAGAGTCTTTTCCAGTGACACCTTTAGTATTCCTGCGATACATTGATGATATTTTTGCCATCTGGACAGTTGACGAAACCTCTCTACTCTCATTTTTTTGATCATTTTAACTCACGGCACACTTCCATCAAATTCACGTGCAACTATTCTCGAACTTCAATCAGCTTTCTAGACGTCACTGTTTCTCTCGAGTCGGGTAAACTCGTCACAGAAGCCGACTGACAAACGGCAGTACCTTCATTTCAGCAGCCATCACCCTAATGTCAAAAAGCGAAATATTCCACTTGGACAACTCACACGTATAAAACGCATATGTTCCAATACACAATATTTTTTGAAGCATGCAAATGACATGTGCAATTACTTCAAGGAGCGCAGATATCCCGACGAACTCATCGACAATGCCCTAGCCAGAGCCACCTCCCTAGACAGGGAAAGGTTGCTTTCTCGTGAATGCAATAAGGCACAAAGTCATAATAAATGCACTTTCATTACACCTTACAACCGCGCACTCCGTAATGTAGGATCTGTGTTCAAACGCCATTTAAACATACTCCACGCCGATGAATATCTCTAAGACATTTTCCCTAATGCTCCGGCTATTACATTTCGGAGATCACGTAACATACGCGACTTACTCACTTCCTCCCGCAATAATCAACAGAGTCCCGGTTGCGCTCCTTGCAACAGCAACCGCTGCCAAACTTGCTTATTTATTGCAACATGTACCTCCACCTGTAGCACTGTTAATGGTTTCGTTTTCTCTATTCGGCAGTCTCTTCACTGTAACTCATTCAATGTCTGCTATCTCATTACATGCAAATTGTGCAATAAACAATATATAGGCGAAACACGTAACACCATCCGTGAAAGATTTTATGGCCATAAATCAGATATTGTTAATAAACGTCAATCGCCTGGCCGCTACATTTTAATCTTCCGGGACATGATCTGCATACGCATATACTTATCACCATTTTAGAATCCGGGTACGCTAATGACATCAAACGCAAAAATCGAGAATCCTTTTTCATTTCGAAATTTGCAACGTTACAGCCGCACGGCATTAACGTGTACGGCGGCCCATTACAGTCCTTTATACTATGAGTCTATTTACTGTATTATCACTTGTCTGCCATTTTTCACATCATACACGATGATACACAATCAGTAAGACACCAACTCCGGGTTACTTTCCCAGAGTCTGGAAGCCATCAAGGTGCTGTGTGTCCTCAATCCTTCGCTCTTGAGCCCTAATTCCCCGTACGCATTCTAAAGCTCTTTGTGCCAACTGGCTGCTGTGCCTATTCATGTGATGTTTATTGGTTTCCTTCACGTACAACTCCGACTCGTCTGTATGTCTGTCTGACCTTGTCCAGCCACCTCCTATTGATTGCGTTTTGTTTTTCATTTTTGTTGATATTTGTATTGGGCTTGTAGTTCTCTTCACCCTTACCCTTTTCTCTTGTACCATGTGACTTGGTTTTTCAAATATGCTTCACCACTTGTAACAGGTCCTCAAACCTGAAGAAGTGCAGCCTAGTGCACGAAAGTCTCGTTTTTATGTATATAGTGAACGGTTGATGCTCTTTTGTTATTTTTGATTCGGTATGCACATCAGGTAAAACTAACACTAGAAGATACAGTCGGTCACATGTAATGAAATGAAGACAGCAAGCAAAGAAAAAGCGTGTGCACGATTCCCATTCGTGTACCTCTTCCGTAAAACTGCACGCGATAAAGAGAATCTCAGTCACTCGCCTTGAAGTAATTAATTACACGTGTTATAGCTGCTTCAGTGTGAAGACCAATCCGCAGGTTAAGCATCCCATAATGTCGAAAATTGAGTCCCTCGAACCACTGAAGATCCTTTGTTCCATCAGCGCTGGTCAATTTGTCAAGCGCCTGGTTGTCAGTTGTTTGCCTGCAAAATAACAAAAAAAAAGAAAAAAAATCGTATAGAAAACCTTACAAGTGGGCATACTTATCAGGGTATTGTTGAGGGAACAGTGAGGTGAACATTGGCTTGTTCGCCTGTGCGCTGCAGCGTGTTCGGCACAAGTGACATCAGAGTGCATGCGACATTTCTTTAGTCAGGGGAGATAAACTGTTACTTCCATACAATACTTGAACGGCCGCTCGTCATAATGTATTGTTTCCAATCGGACAGAATGATGAATTACTGGAACTTTAAGGTAAATGTGAAACAAAAATGAGACTGTCCGGGGAATGACGCATACCGAGAAGCGCTCAGGTCAAATGCCTTTGTCTACGAGGCATTTGTACATTTACCTACGTGGACCAACTTTTAGGTTCGTTTTCAGTTGGTGGTTCATGGGAATCGGACAGAAACTTGAGGTTGGTTTAGGGAAGCATTGCCCCGTGACCGGACCATGCCCTGCCATGACAGGTGCCGATTTTATGACAAGAAAAAAATTCAGTGGCGTAGTGCGGCAAATGGGAAGAAATCTGTTTCCATTAAGCGTTTTTTCCGGACTATACTTGGCTTTTGTGTACACAGTTCAGCTCTAGAGCCAACTTCCAGTCCAGCTTCCGCCTTCCAACTCCGTCCAGCTCAGGCTTCCAGCTGTCTGCTTACGGTTTATACATGAATTCCTCTTCACGTTCAGGAGACGCAATTACTATATGACTTGATTAGCGTCAACTACTTTCAGTACCCTTGGATTCCATAATCTTAATATTTTTCCATAATTTAATATTTTTCTTAATTGCATATACCCTTCATTAATTACTCTTAAACTCGACATTCATTTCTTTAGCTGTAAACCAGTGTAAACCACATGATTGATTTTGTTATGCTTAGGTGCGGATCATCAAGGTAGGAGACTTCACTCAAGGCGATGTGAAACACGTCCAGCTCGCCTTAGATATGCGTTATCAGTGTTTTGTCACGCTGACGCAGAAACGTGAGTGGACTACGTGTACCAAACGAGGCCTCTGGGTCATTGGTAGAGCCCCGTTAAGCTAGAGCCGGCAATACAGGAACAGACAAACTGGACAGTCATGATATTCTCATTAGTCCCATCTCCTTTGACGGGATTTTCACTGCCGATTGGCATCTAACCGATATTCTTCAGTCCACGATTGATGACTTCTGCGCCCACATTACACTTTCAAAGGTGGTAAAATCGCAATGGGGCTCCTGCTAACAGCTCCGGCCAAGCTCATGTATTTCGCGATACGGCATTTCTAAACCAGTGGATTAGAAATTTAGGAATTGTCCCAGTGCATGTGTGCCGCCATCCATCGCCAGACGATAGCGTACCGACGTGGCAAGAGCACCCCTCAACAGCTGAGACTATAAAACATGCCCTGTTTGAGGGAACTGAAAAGTGAAGAAAGCTACGTTTAAACCGTTTAAACCGATCTTCTCAAGAGTTCCTCTTCTTCAAAACAGGGCTGATGACAAATAGTTGCCTGCCTCAAATGTGTTACGTAGTACACCAATATTGCACGTACCAACCAATCTGAGCCCGACTCCAAATTTGCTTTCCGAGAACGTCCTGCATTGCCACTTCTCGCTTCCTAGATGTGTTCAAAATAGTCCGCGCAAAAATTACGGAGACTCGGGAGATGATGACTTGCATATTGGCACATTGTGGTTATATTTGTTCCACAGATATCGACATGCTGTGCTAGTTTTTAATGCGGTCCACCCCGCTGATCTAGACTTTTTATCTAGGCACGAATCTTCTATGGCTGGTGAAAATTGGAGTAGGCCATCATGAGCGGCTTATAATAACTGAGAAAAACTGCCACAGTTCAACAAAGGCATTCTAGAAAAACTTTTTTGGTATACAGATAAGGCTCCGTCGGTGAAGGTGATGCATCCCTCAGGCGCGATGTTTTGGCTTCGGTTCACTTTGCATGGAAATTTGAATGATGAATGCTTAAAATTCAATAAAAATCGACTCACGTGCGCACCTCAGCGTTTTGTAATAGTTCTCAATGAGGTTTGTCCCGTTCCGCTGCTTTTATTGTAAAAAAAACCCAGTCACTAAGAGTTAGTTACCAGATGTGAGGGAGTCATGCGGGCTTCCTGTATTTTCGAATGCATTTGTTTGAAGCCGACGGCGCAAATATTTGTGGAATTCTCCATACTGCGTATCTAAATAACGAGTACAACACGAATCACTCACTTGACATAAGCGGTTGAAAATCCTGCCGAAATTGCTATAAATAATTCTTGCCTAAACGATAACACTTCGATCACTATCCCCCATTGACATGTTAAGTATGCTGTGATGCTACTATCCGGTATACCGATGACTCTCAGTCGCGTTTCAGTAAGTCTCTCATCGCGCTCCCGTTACAATGACGGTCGCACATGATCAAATTGCGGTCCAGAATGGCAGCAGCTTATCCCCATCATTGTTCGTTAATTGTACACTTTAAATGTAGGTTACTGTATGTTACTTACAGAAGAATCATGTCAATACCGCATTTCGTGATGATACAAGAACCTCCTGGATTAGTGTTAGTGAAGTTCTCCACTATCAACAATCTTGTAAGAGTTCCATGTGGAAATCTGTGCCGGTAGGTGAGCAACAAGACGTCACATAGTCCGTCTGGCACCACGACGCCGTAGTTCTTCAAAACGCACACAAACAGCCGTTCAGCTGAAATGGAATGGCAGTTAATTGCTTCATCTATATACAACTGCATATGAACATAGGGCAGCATCGGGTTATTCCGTATTTAGTGCCGACGTTGTAAGAAGCCTACCGCCCCACTGATTTTAACACGGACAAAATGTCGATCCGCGCGGAAAAAAATACATTTTACTAGAGAATGCTATTTATTATATATGCCGGTAATTTGCAAGGGCGTGTCATCCGCTGCGTTGTATTTCATTGATCTACTCATACGAAACTCAGTCGTTTGATAGCAATATGTCATCGTCATGTCACATCGAACCTACAGCATCGCGGCAGACAGCGCGGAACCTTTGGTCTTGAGAAGGAAGTGAACCCTCATGTCTAACTTAATCACAGGTGTATCAAACCTTCGACATTCAAATTCTCCTGAGAGTTTCCAAAATTCAAACTGTTCTTCGAAAAATTCGCATGTACGCCGAACTTTTCCACTTCGCACAAGATCTGGAGTAAGATGGGTGGCCAGAGGAACCCATTTACTTAGCGGTCTCGCCCTTTAGTCTCTTGGAAACCCGAAACACGAGCCCGCGGCATGCACGAGCCTGTTACAACACAGGCACTGTAAGGTGCTTGGAATGTATGGGCGCACTTCAGCTGAGGGATGCACAACTTCCAACAGTAGTACTTCAGTACAGTACAGTAGTAGTACTTCGACAGTAGGGAGATTGAAAGTGAGGATGATACTTCGTGTCGTAATGCACTGGTTCTTCTCGATCTTTATTTTACGCACGTCTATCTCATCCTAAAAATCTTCCGCAAGCACGTCAATAGGTTTAGGTGTTTAGTGTTTTACGGAAACGGTACGTTCCCAAGGTGCACACCACTAACAAGTCACAAGATTGCACGCAACCACCTTCTCAATGAAGTCTTACCCAAGGGTATACTGCCTTTTCTCTCCATTTTGTGCTGCTGCAGGGACAATGTACTTTGCTGTGAATGTTTAACTACCTTAACTTTGATCTTCAGGCCGGGGGCGTTTACAAGCCTCAGCCATTTGAAACTACTTTTCAACAACGCCTGACCAGGACCCCGAACATTCAAGGCTTCTACACTTCGCCTTACATGCCCTCGGCAAGATAACACCATGCGACTGGGGCGACTGGGTCCAAAGTGGCGCCACTCACTACAGATTAGCATACACTGATGACGCCTACGGGGCCTCTAGATATGCGCTGCTCGTCTGGTTCCCATGCATCATCCGGGTGTAGGAGACCTAGTTTATCACCCGCACTATGGTACACTATGCGTAGGAGCATTTTCAGAACACGAGAAATGACTGCATTCTTCTGCCTTTGTTCCTTCTACAAGGATTGAAGAAGCTTTGTGCTCCTGGTCAGGCAGATTGAAATGCAACTCTCAAAATATTTGGGATTGGTTTTGCATTTAAAAGACTGGTACATAGAACATACTCAACGTAGCTTACTATGAGTAAATCCTTGATTCACATTGCATGTCATTACAAAAGACAGAGCATAAAAACTAACAGCAGGGTACAAGGTTGACACCAGAATCATCCTCTGCACCTTTCTTGTCCGCTTTACCTGTATCTGGCTGTGGCCTCTCAAAAAAAAAATAATATAAGCCCTTTTGGGCCCAAACGGTCTAGCGTCAGCTTTGCATTGTATAGAGATATCTGTTCGTTATGCGAGCAAAAAGGGAAATACTGCTACCGATAACGAGGTACCGCTACGGTTACTGAAAAAAAATGTAATGATCTACATTACATTTTTTTTAATTACACGACTTCAGCAACATTTTTTTCCGACTTAGTGCCGCGAAGCAACTGTGTCCATGAGCAGCGTACAGGTACGGCATTTCGCAGTTTCATGGTTTTAAAAAGACAAGATTGGGTCTGAATAATGACTGACTCCAGCCCCACCACTGCACCTTCTGCATACATATATAACAAATACTTATAGGAGAACATTTGAATTATACTGCAGACAGCTACCACATCTTGCCATGTCCACCGAGATGAAGGTGCACATTGTGTACGTTCAGATTGTGTGCACACAAGTATACAAGCACTTTTTGTTAGCTATGGATTTCTCAGTAAAAACCTGTGATGGTACAGCAGATGCTTTCGGGCACGGATTATGCGGGCTGTAAGTGGCGCTTGTTTTCTACTCTTGCTATGGCAAAGTATTCTTTAGCCATTAACACTCAAAAAATGTTAAGTGCTACCCACGCCGCATGTAAACGGAGCGGCAGTACGCACTCCTTCACAATCGCATCCGATTGCCTGCCATTTTCCGTTTCTGCATGCTAGTGCCATTCCAGTCCACAAGTCGCAAGTACAGTAACGTCGTTTACGATTATGGCAGAAGTGCCCATTAAAACTTGAGTACGTAGCTTTCTCCAGAGCTACAAGTGTCGGTGGCTTCCACCTCACCAATGCAAACGACGACTTCACCTTTGCACGCACCAAAGGGTCAACAGACAGTTTTCCGACGGCCGAGATGGAGCGACGCAACACGTGCAAACTGAGAACGGTTATCGATGAGACATACGATGTGGCTGAAGATGGCATAGAAAACAAGAAGACTGACATCACATCCTTCATCGTCCAGTCACTGAACGCGCACACACCATACAGAGGCTGGCCTAGACTTCCACAACAGTTCCTCACTCGCTATGTCTGAAACGTGGAAAGATCAATCCACACCGATTAATGATTTCGAATGTGCCACGTACAGCAAGAGGCCAGATCTACGGTGTGCGGGAGTTGCAATTTACAGGAACAGCAACGCAGACCATTTCGCAGTGTGTGAAATCACAATTCCCATTGACATTGAGAAAATATTCACAGTAAACGTCTGCTTCACATAAAATGTATTGGCATCGATGTCATTCTCGTGGTAGTGTACCTAAGCCCCGGTTCTACCCAGAAGCAGATTCACTGGTGGTGCGATACCATTTGTGGATAACACAAAGAACGCAGAGATGCTAATGATCATCGCGGGGCATTACGTGGACATTTCAACACCTGCATATCAGTGGTTCACACAATACACGAAGCAGGTACTCAGTGTGTGACCCTAAACACACGTGACGTTGTGCCAACAACATGACATGGCAGTGTCATCGACAACATCTTTACTAGGGGTGTCGACGTACACACTTCATACGTCTCATACTTCACTTTGCACAGACAGTTCGATCTCGACACAGTTAGTCTCGGTACTAGCAATCGACGATGAAGACTTCAACAACATCGACATGTCCTTGTCCTTGAATTGTCCTTGTATTCATAGCCAGCTGCGTCGTGAGTGTCGATGTGGTTATCTGGAATCGTAACAAAATCTGGCCTCTTCTTGTACGTGACGTCGTGAGTCCTCATACACGATGTTTGACGTATGGTAGAGAGAGAATGTGTGAGTGGGCATGCGCGTGTGTGTGTGCGTGTGAGCGAACGCTCCCCGCTAATATGACGAGTGACTTGTAAATCGTGTTGTAGATTCACATCAACATACCTGCCTGAGGCAGGGGATGTGTCTGTGCTTTGGTTGTCGTAAGGCTTGGCGTCACAGAGCTGCTCGATTGGAGATAGGAGGAGGAGGATCTGGAGAATGTGTAGGCGGTGGATGCTTTGTCAGATGGTTTGAAGATGACTGAAATAAGAAAATTAATGAAGTGCCACAAGACTGAAATAATTAAGAAACAGTTACAGCATAGATGAAATGGAGCAAAGAAAGATAACCCAAACAACCCATGCTTTCTGAAGTCAAGTTCAATGTATTTCCAATAATTCGGTCAAACGTACACAGCGAAGACTACAAACCGAGCATAACAATACAACGAGTCAATGAGCCAATGATGGCCACGTATTGCACACGTTAAAACACACGTTAAAAAATATCAATACACTGTCATACAACAGGAACTCATACAACAAAATTTCAGATTCAGATTCAAGAAATAAATCCGAATAGGGTGCATATGACTATAACAGAAAGGGCATGGTGGACCAGTGCCCATTCTATTGTCAGCCTACAGGAGATGCCATAGACAGGCAATGGCAGATGTACGCTTACTTGCTATAACTGGCCCGTAGACAGGCCAAAGGAAGGATATGATGTCAAAACATGTCAATAGACTATACATACAACAGGCAGGCAGGCTATACATTCAATAGTCGAAATGACTTCCGTTGAGGAAATAGGACGCAATACGGGCGTCGATACCCTGGCTGAACATATTTTTTTGTAAGGGATTACCGGACATTTTATGTCCGGATTACACCTTCACGGGGACTGTTCAGGAGAAGTCCGGACAGGCTAAATTCGCTCAACTGAACTTAAAGAGAAACTGAGTCTTAACTATCGATTATCGGAGCGTTGAATTACGTATTAGACTATGACTCACCTTAAGAGCAAATGTACTCCCAATTATTATACATATTATCCTGTTATCGAACTCCTGCATACCGCTGAACTCCTTTGGACATGCTCTCTAATCAATGTTTTAGTTGATTTTTTTTGTCAATTACACATAAAGTGATACGGTTAGAAATAATTAATAGGGCTCCCAACGGCCAATCTTACCACGTGCATGAGACAGTTCATTAAATTGTAATACGATGTTTTAGCGTACCGATATTTTAATACTACAGCTTTTGGCCGTTCTTCGGAAGTTTTCGGTGTGGAATTGAGAGAAATATGCTTCGACATGGCAATGAACACGCATTTAGCAGTGTTCTACCAGCCCCAAATACTCCAATACTACCCAAATACACTGACCAAAAAATCACTCACGTGCCGATGCAGCGATAATCATTCCTATGAATAAAAGGGGCAGCACCGCTGAAATCACGATAAAAGGCGCAGACCTAGAGAGAAAAAAAAAAAAAAAACACTATATTTGTGACGTAGAATTGTGTACTGAGAATGTATTGCCCTGGGATATTCTCTTTCACAATAACTGAACTGCTGCGGCTTTCCTCACGAAAATAATTTTCCGCACTCACTTTAAAGCACAGTGCGGCCATGTTCTTAAAAATGCTTAGAAGTTGTTATAAATCATCTACGTCCCTTTGTTCCACTAGCGTTGTACTTGCTACCGATTACTGCATCGGGTTTACTGTCGTGAGAAGTGCCGCTAAATCATATTTCAAATTATCAGTCGGCATCGCCGAAAGACTCAGTGCGTAAAATAATAAATGCGGCATTGAACATTAGGTGCTTCCAAGGATTCTCGGAAGAACCCTTTGAGCTAGAAAACACCTGAAACATCCAATTGGCGAACTCCATGTGGCCTTTGTCCGGGCGGACTATCTCTGGGTTTGAACACGATTGCTAATGTGTCTTGAGCCATATGGGAAATATACGCTTGAGGACAATGCGTGCGCAGCAGAAGATAACGCATGTGATGTTCCATTTTCGTTTCACGTGAAATTCCGCTCGTTGTGATTCTTGGTACGACCACAACAGCACCTACCGTAGGTCGTAACGCCCTGCGACAGCGTACGTTTTGGTAAGCCAACTACGAGGTGTGGCTTCTTAGCAAGACCTCGCAATTAAGCAATCTCCGCCACGGCTCAGTGTCCTGTCCCAAGAACTAGAAGCTCAAGTGACAGGCGTTCTGACCCTCCACCGTCTATTAATGACTCCCTCAAGGCTGCGGTTCTCCAAACTGGCTCTAACGGCTGCAGTAGCAACCGCCTCTCGCCTCTTGAAGAACCCGGGACGCTCCGCCCGATCCAACAACAGCGGCTCATGCAGAATCTGTTAGGTCGTACGCTCACATTTTCGATGTCCACGTTGCAACTTTTCCTTCGGTTTCTCCCGCCTGACGTCAGGATGAGACTGGGAACGTGGCCGTGCCATCACTAGAGGAGATAGTAGCGTATGCTGACAATATCATGGGTGTGGCAAGCTCGTCAGTTTCTACGATCTCCACTGCACCTGACATTACTGTAGCGGTTAACTGTCCCGTATCCTTGCAATCAAGCGACTCTGTGACACGACTGTAAGCCGATGTATAGTCATTTCTAGAAGTATAGCGGCCGTACACTGACTAATCCTGCTCCGCAACCCTCCCGAAGTTCTTTCTCATCGTGGCACAGCACCCTACGTCATCCTGTATGCAATAGAGGTGGCGGCGGCCCATCTTGCTTCAGGTGGAGGTCTTCTACTGGAAGCACTGCGGCAGATGGCTGGAAGAGGCAATTGACTTCTTCGATGCTACGACAAGCCGCTCTTCTTGGATCTAGACAAAGCGTCCACGAAAGGTTTCTGGTGGTCACCAGTGCCGAGGCAAGAGTCTTCCGGGTCACGAAACAGGAGCGTTCGGTACCCGCATGGTACCATTCAATTCAGAGATTACTGTTACTGAAGATACTTGTCTCTGGCGCCCTGTTCCAGGAACTTTACTCATAACCACTGTCTACAGGTCCATCCTCTGAGGGGACTTGACGGCCGGACTGCTGGTGGATATTGCACACCACAGGATCAGGTGCCACGACCACCGTGTCTGCTGCTGGCATTGACTGCCGTCGTCCTCCACCAATGGCAGGCGCATTCCTAGAACTCCTAAGTCCAGCTTCCGGTTCGTGCTGCAGAAATTTCTCGCTCTCTCGCGAAAACCCAGATGGAAAACCCATCATCCACACAGTTGTAATTCCAAGTCGGTAAAAAGCACCCTGATTATGCCGTAATCAATAATGCCTTCAAGGGGCCTTGTCCCACCTCGTTTCTTACACCACACGCCTGAAGTCACACGTTTATTCTGTGCTCTTGGCTTGTTGTTTAGTTCATATATGTCAGCTTCGCAATGCTTAAACCATATACTTGCAGCATTGATATTGTGGCTTATATTACTTACCCTGTGTCTGAAATAGAACATAAGAATGCAAGGCGATTAGCGCAAATGTCTCAACGTCAGTCTTGAGTGATGATAATGTTTCATCAAGGTGATCGTCAGTGACATACGGATGTTTTTATGCGCTTACCTTCTTCTACGCGTGTGTCCTGTTCCAGCTGCAGTTGACCACCTAATGTAAATGCAAAAGCACAAGTGATAGGTGCCGGACATGTCACATATGGTATGCTAGCTGCCTTATTAGCATATCAGCATGCCTTATCAGAACATAGCAACCACATATCGCGGTGTAATATATTGGTGAATTGTAACAACGAACTATCAACTGAATCAGTACGGACGCGGACGGACGCTAAGCGCTGAAGAGACAGTTTCTTATGGGATGGCATTCTTATAAAACCTCATGCTTCGATGCCCTCTGCAGTGAAGGAACGCCAAAATCCTGCTCCATGGACACAAGTCAAAGCAGATACGTGTTACTGCAACTATCATACCTACAATCTGTCTACATAGCCTGTCATCTACCATCGGTAAAAGCAAAAAAGCAACCACCTACAGCTAATTGTGTAAGCACTCCTTCTGTGACTGTTTCGGGCAAGGTACAGGTCTTTATATGGGAGATCTGATTCGTATCAGAGTTGTACGTAACTCGTTACCCAGTAACCAGTTATTTTCTGGTCACGAATATACGACCTAGTTCCTTGTCTTAACTAATAAGGCATTCCGTTACAAAAATCGGTAACTCGTTACTCATATTACTCGTTCCTTTCCTTCGTCTACGCTTGGCTTCAACATGGACCACATGGCCAGTTCCTATGTGAAAATTTTCCAAACTCCGTACGCTTCTAACACGAGTTGACCTGACCTGGCTGTTTAGTTCTTGGGGACTACTTTTCGACAGTCAATCTTCATTGAACGTGAAAAGATTCTTCGAAAAAGACCCTGGATTTCTTTTTGTTTGCGTGTGCGTGTGATATCTCACAGGGGCTGCCAACTATTTCCTAAACGCGGATCCTGAGATCGCATTGTCATTATCCGCTGACTCACCGTGTTATTGTAAAGTGTGTTCACCTGACCTGGACGACGAGGTCCCGGGTATATAATATGCTGCTTGTGCCTGACGAACGGTATGGCTGATAAGGCATTGTTATCTCATCGGCACTGTTCATCTTATGTCTTTTTTTTCCTTTTTGATGACATTCTAAGTAAGCTTGAAAGTATGGCGTTCACCCCGTTCAGTCTTTATCCTCCTTCGTCGTAACGTTTTCAGATATGTGCCAATCTGGCGCTTTTGTAGCTTATTTTACATATGCCCTGTCTCACAAGCTGGAAAGTTGTGTGCCGGACATTACCATATGCGACAATCTAACCGGGCAAGACTGCCTCGTGAAAGCGACTGAAAGTACCATCCTCATCTACGATGCAAGCTGAACTTCCAACCAATTCGTAGTTCGGGTTAGGAAACCACATACTATTGCTCGATGATAGCGTGGCTACCCAAAGTCAACTAGCGTGGGCTGCGCACGGCGCGAACTGTTGCGAGGGAGCTAGACCCTTCGATCAAAAGTAAAACAAACACGCATGCTTCACTGCAACATCAAGTGAACAATGAACTTTATGGAGACTGTTATCAGTTTTAAATAATTTCTCCCTACGATTTGGATGTGCTACCGCCCTACGGTGCACCGTGTGCAAATCGCTCGAATTCGTTGACTCTGGTGCTGTCGCATCGTTCCATAAGTTGAACAGCGCCACCCTGGAATACGGGACATCATGCATCATAATTGCCCTCCTCTTCCCACGAAAAATCTTCCTCGAAGCATCCAGACCATGCTCCATAGGCTCCGCACGGGGTGCGCGTTCACCAATTCTCAGCTGTTCAAGATAGGCTCTAGGGGTGACGCCTGCTGTGGCCACTGTCAACAACCCGAAACAATCGAACACATCCTGCGAGACTGCCGAGCATACCATTCTGCGCGCGAAACACATCTCCCTCGCTCCACCTCGGGCTCGCTAGCAGACATCCTCTACCCCGCTGGTTCTTCTGCCGAACGTTCCGCCAAAGCAAGAAACCTCATTCTCTTCCTGCTGAAGACAGGCCTTGCTGATCGACCCATCTAATACTGTACTCTCCCCGATGAACTCGTGCACCTCACCGCATCCCCATCCTTCAACCTCCTCTATCCTCCATCCGTCCGTCCTTCCTTTGTGTTTTGTTTTGCTATGCGTTTTCCTTTTCTTTTTTTGGCTATAGTCGTGACGACGCCCACTACTGTGTGGCCAACAACGGCGAGCCTATCCTGCCATCACCCCCCCCCCCCCCCATGAGTATCTGTTTCTCTGCGTGCAGCCATAGAGGCCATCTTAATCTGTAATTTTCAATTTCAAACACATTTAGTGCCATTTACTTGTTTCTTTAATGGCTTTTTTTCCTTCATTATAATTCACTGGCTTGCACTGTGGCATTGAGGAGTGCTCAGTCACACCCCCAGGTGTATATCGCTCGCTGAGCGACCCCTGGTTTGCCAATTCCGAACGATGCTCCCTAGAGATCCCGTGCCAGGCAGATTTTACATGCTCCCCAAGATCCATAAACCTGGGAACCCAGGGCGCCCGATAGTTTCGTGTAACGGTAGAGCTACCGAAAATATTTCCAGCTTTGTAGATTATCTTCTTAAATAAATACCCCAAAACTTCCATCCTACATTAAGGATACAAATCACTTCCTGGAAATATTAAGTCAGTGCCAACCTCCTCCCTCAAGTTTGCTGGTCACGCTAGACGTTTCTTCCCTCTATACCAACATCCCCCACGAAGATGGCATTGCTGCAGCTCAAAGGGCGTTTTTTAAAATATTCGGACAACTCATACGATCCTTGTGTTCTATTCACATTCCTTAACCTTATTCTGAAAAACAACAACTTTGAATTTGATGGTAAACAATACTTGCAAGTCAGTGGCACGGCTATGGGCACTAAGATGGCACCAAATTATGCAAACATCTTTATGGGTAATCTGGAGGAGGCATTTCTCTTCCAATGCGAGAAAAAGCCAACGTTGTGCAAGCGTTTTCTCGACGATATCTCTATGGTTTGGCCATATTCGGAGGACGATCTGCACATATTCATTAGCAATTTTAACCAAGCACATCGGTCTATCAACTTCACCCATTCTTACTCAGCTCTAACTTAACTTTCTCGATGCTAAGGTAAAGTTACTACTTTCCTGCCTGGTAGCTTCAATATGGATAACTTCATAAGCTTCATATGGATAACGACCTATGTTTCAGTTTCTTGTCCTCCATACTTACTCTGAACGGGACCATATGTTCGGGAGTGCATATTAGATTCCTGCATTCCACTTGTCATTTTTCGGAGATAATTTTAGCATCTCACATCGGGCTTCTTTCATTACAGTTTGTGCAGATACTCTGAAGAACAAGGTGCTCTACAAATGTATCTGGTTCGACTCCATTGTGTTTGATATGCATCTCCGCAGCTGCTTTCCATTTGAACGCCGTTATGAAAAATCTAAGAATATGAACTTTCTTCTCCTGTTTCTAGTTAGATATGTTGTGGGACTCACCCGGTTGCTGGACATCTCCCGTTCCGGCTGCGCGTCCGTCAGTACCTGAAAGAAACGGGCATGGTGGTTTTACCACACAGCATAAAGCTCTGCAAAGGCAATGTTCAGTTGAGTGCTTGACACATAGTGGCAAGAAGTAAAGCGACAGCACACTCGACTTGAAAAAATCGAACTTGAAATTCTCAGGAATTCTTCCGTTGTGCCGCGAACCCGTGAAGTGAAACAAGCGAAACCGTATCGGAGAAATAGGGTAAAAATACTTAAGGACAGTAAGCGCCCTCAGATTCGAACTCTTTGTGGCTGTCATCAATCACAGCGCCACCCGCTGAGTCAGAGGCCGATACGTTTAACGTGCCAACGACTTCCTAAGCAGGAAGTGAACCCGTGCCTGAATTACTCTCTCGAAATCAAATCGCGACCCCACGAGGCTCGACTACTGTTTACAGGATATCACGAATTACATGCTACTGTAATCGGTTGAAATCTCAGTGACGTATTCAGTTCCACCCATCGGTCATGGGTACTCCCACTGTAGGAATCGTACCATTTTACAAAAACATGCCAAAGGCATGCACTCCTTATTAATTTTATAAGACGTGTAGGGAGTCGGAGTTAGGCATGCTTACGGCTGTAAACATCTCCAATCAGAAGCGAGAAGCAACCGATTGATGCGTATGTCACGAAATTCGTCACGTGATGGATTCATCACTTAACGGAAGCAGTTCCGAAAATGGTATGCGCGCTCGTAAACCAATCACCAAATGTATCGGTTTAGCAGTATCCTGTCGTTTCCACACAATGCATACAATGTACTGAAGCGATCTACAAGGTACTGTTGAAGCCAAACACAAACTCAAGCAACTCAAGGCAAACTCGAGAACGGCAGTATAACAGTATCTCTTGGATATCGCGGACGACGCGTGCTGCAACCAACCGCCACCGAAGCTCTGAATTTTGATCTTTTGACTCAACTGACAAAGTAGAAACAAGGATGACGGAGTATGAATGCACCTACTCACTCATTTCGGCTCCTTCTTGTGAGACACTGTGAATGCTTGCGTTCCTCTCGCTCGCCTTCAGAGACAGGAATGATCTCGTGGCTGGTGGAGGACATCGTTCTTCAACTTCTTTCTCTTCGAATTCTGATTTCTATCTGTTCCTTGGAATCTAATATGCGCAAACGAACGAGGGCGAAAGAATGCACCACTTTTCGTAATAGAGGCTCGTAAATTATGGGGGCGTAGAATTTTCTTTTGCAGCTTTTGATGAAGTTAATTTTGCTAAATAATCGAGTTGATTCATTCAATAAAAATAATATATGAGTTCAACTCCACCCTTTTTTTTTGTTAAGGTGCCCGTAAACATCTGTATGGTATAGCCAACTCTGCACACTTAAATAGGCCGAAAATATTCGGGCGTATTCCGCTGGTCGTTGTAGTGCTGAAAAAAAAAAGTTATAGTGACTCGAACGACTGATGTTGTCTGGTCGCGTTCATTGACTCCCCCCTTCGCTCTTCGCGCATTCAACCCACAACGGCGAACGGCACTGCGACGCGCTGCACGAAATCGATTTGCGGAATCCACGATTGTGTCAACGACGACAAGACGACACCTGACAGGAACACGACGGTGGCAACTGCACCATAGCATAATACCGTTGCAGAAACCCATCTTATCGAGCTAACTTTGCGTTTCTCAGTATGCATGAGTAGCGTGCAGCCACTGGCCAAAGGGATGGCTCGCTAAGCATCGGTGCAAACGTAATGCCACTAAGCTCCTAGGGAATAGAATACTGTGCAATTCTTCCGCTCAAATCCTTTGTAGCACTATGCATACGTCGTCAAGTGTCAGAGGAACACCTTCAGAAATATCCTCGCAGGCGAGAGCTCAGCCTCCGGCGACATTAAGTCTTCCCGAATCAGTTTTCATTGCCATTTCGTGCATAAGAAACACGTTCATTGTTTTTATGTCCTCTACGGTTTCCCGAAGAAGAAACAGACGGAGTGATTATAGTGAAGATCAGTGATCTTGCATCACATCGTATGTCCATTGCTCGCACCGTTTCTATGTAGCATAGCACATTGAAGCTCATGCACTTCCTTTTTCTTTTTGCTGTGACATTTTCTGTTCATTTTGTTTCGTATTCCTTCGCTCTCTCTTTCACAATGCATTGTCGTTCTGTTAACTCAAATTCATCATCCTCATCAATCATAGCTTGTAACCATTCAGCTTAGCCTTGGACAATCTCCCTTGATGGATAACGGCATCCACCTGAGCTCGAAAAAGAAGAAGAAGAGATCGCACAACGGATAATGTCGACCACCTGGGGTCAAGGAGACGTGCGCAGACACAGGGTTCAGGAAGCAAGGTGTACCTCTGCCACACTGCAACCTTCCTCGGCAGGTATTGAACCCGCGATCATGAGCTCAGACTGAGATACCGAGGCTCTGAATGGAAACGGACAATAATCATCAACGTGGTCTGGAAAAAAAAAATATATCGAGCAAAAAAGAGAGGCCCCAACTGAATGCGAGCACAGTAGTTGTCCTGCGAGCGTAGCTACGTTGAGAAACGAAAATTAACTGCGTTACGCCACTTGAAAGCGATGTGTGCACCAACAGAATATTTGTGTTGAAGACGACATACCACTACGACATACTAAATGTCGGCAGAAGCATACCCTAATTCGAGAGGATAGAGAGGTAGCAAGCGAGCTGGTGGTATAGATCCATAAGTTAGAAACTCTAGGGGAAAAAAACGACAACACAGACAAGGTTCCTTGTCTGTGTCCTTGTCCTAATTCGTTGACGATCCAATGTGCTAGGGTAAGTATACAAAAGGTCGTTGGGATACCTTCCTTTGTAAGGGTTACATCCTTGCGCTGTCAGATGATTTGGGGGTTTCTGTTGTACGCTTCTCTAAGGCACACGTATATTAGTTCACGGGAGGCAGAAAAGGGATCACTTGCCACATCCGAATCCTAGGTCAGAATCAATCATTATTTTTCGTTGTTGTTGTTGCTTTTCATTCGCACCGCATTACAATAAGGCATACAAGTCTCCGCCAGCGGATGTCGCAGGAAAGTAACAACAACAGCGGCATCAGATCAGACAGCAAGTAATCACTTTATAGAGATGGTGACCTGAATTAGAACACAGTATCTGACAGGAAAGGATATCAGGAATGTTGTTGGTTCTACTTTGACAAGATGCAGAAACACAGGAATTGCGAAGACGCATCAGTGTCACTGTTACCAGTGTTTTGTGTACCACTACACTTAACGAACCTACACCGACAACTTGTAGTTCAGTATATGCTCCATCCAGTTCGCAAATGCAGGTTAGTGTGGGATTCCAAGCGGTTTCTCGCAGTGCCCAAGGCAAGTTACGCAATCATAGTGCAAGGTTCCACATGTACGCTGGTTAAGCAGTGCTGCTTTGCTGTGAACACCTTGTCATACTGTAGAGTGACAAAAGCAACTTCATTTATATTTCATCCGATTGTTGCGGCATCGCAATGGATAGCATAGTGCAACATCTATGAAACAACAACAACAACTTTATTGTGAAATGATGAATGGGGAGTTTCATAGCCAGCCCTGGGAGATACCGTACCCCATTGCGTGTGGTGATGCAGGGAATGAAATAATGAACCCTTTCATAATAAGAATCGAAGTTCTATGGTATCCAGAAAGGCGAAGATAGCTTTGCGGGCAGAGAGCTCGTGAGCTGGATGTGACCAGAGACCTAGCAATTTTGGGAGATAGAGGGGGAGGGGCGGTGAGAGTTCAGCACGTTAAGGGATCCGGAGAGTACGGTTCGGGAAGGTTAATAGAGTGGTTTGAGTACGGGATTGAGAACATCCTGTGAATATCCAAATATCCCAAAGTTAAGTTATGTGTCTGTGGCACTCCTGAAATGTGGAAAAAGTGGGACAAACCATAGTTGCCATGACGTACATGCGACATCTACAGGCTCTCCGCAATAAGCATATGGACATCGCCTGAACACACACGGACATCGCAAGACTTACCTTCGATAATCTGCGTGAGCAACGGTTGCTCATCATCGGCGAACTTGCACGTCGAGGCCAATTTCTTTAGCCTAATGAAGTATCCGATGTTGCTCTCATCTTGCTGCTGATTCGCATGTCGAAATATGTGTTATTCGAAGACAATGGTCATCTTAGGCTAGTTAGTGGCCGGTGAGGCTTTTCTTTGTCTTCTCGATGTCATCCTCGGACGTACATCCAGGCGTCCGAACCTGCCATAGAAGCCTATGGGAGAGGAAAATTAACGAATGCAAACAACTCAGGGAAAACAGAGAGGAAACTAAGAGGTGGTGGTGGTGGTGGTGGTGATAGGGCTTGCCGTTGTCGGCCTCACATATGTGGGCAACGTCACGACTCACGCCCTGGGGGAATATGCGTCCTGGGCCGACTTCTAAGGGAACTGTGCCGACATATGTCTGAAAGCGTCTGAGGAAAACCCAGGAAAAACCCCAGACAGCACAGCCGGCACCGGGATTCGAACCCGGGTACCCGGAAAACTAAGAGGAAAATTCACGTGACCTCCGGCTTGACCACTGACGGACGACTAGCTACCCTTATTTATTCCTTGGTTTTTGATTATACAGCCAACTGCGCAGTATGACGAGACACGCGTTTATCTCGCACGGCTTTCCTTCTTTCTACTCTCCCCCCACCTTTTTTTTAGTTTTCTTGTTGTTTTTTTTGTTCACGTTTCTTTCTCTTCTTTCTCGTTTCGTTCACGTTCAAGTGCAGTGGGAGACACAGAAAAACGACGAAGTTTTGGCTGTTTTTGTCACACGAGGCTGATCAGTCGGTATTTTATTTTGCCGCATACGTTTATGCAAGCGACAGGCACACAGCATGTTAGCAGCAACGATAACTATATGCCATTAATAGTGCTCCGAAATTTGATTGAAGACTTCCGACTGCTTCAGGCAAGGACTGTGAGGCTGCTACGGAGGGCTGGAGCTCAGAGACTGCAAACTTCAAATTATGACCAGATATATGAAAGCTGCGTGTGCAATGTAAACAAAGACGAAACCAGGTATTCGATGCGAGAATAAAGAACGATTATGATACGGTTGTAAGGAGCTCACTGCAATGGGTAGTGATGAGTGATCTATGTACGCAAAATATATTTGATTTTGTCTACCTCACAACGGGAAATCCAAGCTCAATACCCAGACACACTTCGTTTTTGAGCTATAGAGGAATTACAAAGCTAACGACGTTGGATAAAGCTTGTCGAGCTAAATCGCCTAAAATCACACACTTACCGTAGTGTCATGACTTTAGACATTATGGCGCGAGTGTTTTTTTAATCGTAACATGAAAATAATATGGTAGTACGAAACGAAATATAATGTAACATCGTAACTGCACAGCTACGCGGTCGGTTACTACGTAGTTCCATATTCAGAGTCAGTGTTCTGCCAATTCTCTACAAAACACCAAGTGATTGCAGTATTATAAGGCCACATGGAATAGCAACTGACCTACCTGCCGACTGTCGTTGACCAGGTATCGAAACAACGAAGTGTTCGAACACTCGAATTGGCTCTACATCAAGAGGCAGAGCAGAAATGCTGCGCAGAAATCTTCCCTGGCGTCTGCGACGTTCGGAAAACACTGCATAGTCCAGGCAGCGTTTTTAAACAGGAAACATCGTAATTTGTAGACAAACCGCTATACATGCCATGAGCCACCCAGGGGAGACGCCAGCTCCTCTCCGCGTACGCCGCGACCCGGTACTGCCGAAACTGTGTCGCCTCTTTGATTGCCCGCAAGCAAATTTGAAAACACTCAACTGTCACCAGGAAAACAAATCCATCCTCATGAGAACCAATCAAGATATTGATTGGTAAAATGTGTGAAGGTTTCTGACGTCCTATGACGCGAAGACCATGCACCACCACACTTTGTCCCGCAAAGGAAGTCGAGAGTTTACTACCCGAAGTACTTCCCAGCACTTCGAAAATGTCACAAACCCACTATCACGCGATGCGGAGTACGGCTGCTTTCTCCTGTGTTTTATCTGTTACGTTGGTCGCCGCAATAAAGTTCTAGAAATTTAACCACTTCTCCCACCATTGCACTGAAGCTGGCTGTCCATGTGGATTGAACAACGCAAAGGGCGATATATACGGCTCCATCGTTTTCTTTTTTTTCTCTCTCTTCTGGTGCTTCTACAGATGCAGTAGAGACGAAATGCTCGTGGCCACATGTAGTACCCAGCTTTACGGTTTCGGTGTTTATTGCTGCAAATGAAAACATACAGTGAATCTAACAGATTGTTCGATATCAGCTAACTTGGATGCTGTCCCCTCGCCATGACGGCTCTATTCTATCTGTCAGTGTTGCCTGCCTTTATTCCTGTTTGCGCGAGGCAATCCTACACACGTCTCATGAGTATTTCGGCGCGAAAGAACAAAGTAGCTGCAAATGGACTGCAGGTGCGAAGATGTCAGAAACTCTCGCGATTTTCCAAAAATTTTATTGCACAATTTTTGCAGTCTTCCAGAAGAAACATACACTCATGCTTCACTGCAAGCGCACAAGGAATGAGCTACTTAAAATGCACTATCATTATATCAATAAAGTGCGCACACAAATGCACAAATATAAGCACTGCCGCGGAATACGTTGCGCTCTCTAAGGTAGGAAGTTGAGTAGACAATGCATGCTCAATAAGACTGAATACGGCGCTAGGGTGTACGGGAAAACATCCGACATACCAAGCGTATCTTTCTCACTATGCGCTTTCTGGCCAATCTGATCGCACGCCTTATAGCGCCGCCGTTACCGTGTAGAATTACTTCGGCGAAAAAGGCAGCAGTGGATATCAGCATGCCAGTAGCCCATAGCTCAAAATGTGGCCGCAAATCCCTCATGGTCAAGGTCTCCTCTTCTAAACCCTCTGGCAACTCGACGTTCCCCATTTGACGCGTCACTCGGAACCCTTCCAGGTTCCTTTCTCTTATGTATAATCCCGACTCGACACCCTGAGCCACGATTTCCCTGGTGCTGTAGAAGAAGGGTGAAGTAACCCTGGTCAGTGGCCCAAACATTGATGGCAATACGTCTTCCCGATATTTTACGTAGCCCATTTGTAACAGTTGCTTTTGGAGTTGAGCATTTTTTCCAACGGTAGTATCTGCTGCCAAATAGGTATCCTTACCGTCACTTCCTTGCCGAATGGAACCATCCGCATTGAAGCAATCATCTCCATATTTGATATTATATATTATTGCTGGTATCTGTGAACGCGAACAGGTCATCTCTTTCCAAAACGCAAAGACTATAGCCTCCTGTCAATGGCCTCTCGTAATCAAAATCGATTCGTTTTTCCAGTGGCATGTTCCTCAAGTAAGATGTTAGCAACCCTTGAAACGCCGTGGATACGACCATCACGACAATGATCCAAAATCCAAAAATTATCCGCAAAGGGTGATAGCTCAGAAGGACCGTTGTGTGCGCAACACTTTGGTGTACAAGAGATCTGAGTAGGGGAGCAACCATTTGCGATAAACGCGCTCTGTTCGGACGCTTTCTACGAAGATAAGAGGAACCCATAAGTGTGCATGCTATGAATGAAGAAAGTAAAGATATCCACACTTGCCAGCTGAAAGGAATCAAGAGAACCATTTCTTTCGGCATCTGTTTCGGCTTCTTTGCATAAAATGTGAAACTTAGAGATCCGAAGTAACCTGCAAAGGCAATATTATCCTCCAGGGTATCAATCTTGTGGTACTCTTGTCCGACAATGCCATGACCCTTGTATAAAGTATCCGCGTACTCGATGTAGTGTTCGCGAGGAGCACTTTTAGGAACCCGTGTGTAAAACTTGGTAATTGTTGCATTTTTATGTAGTAGTGTCAGGATGAACGTTTTCACATTGGGATGTTTGCACGTCAGTTCATTCACGCAAATAATAACTACCTTCTGTCCTGCAAATGTTCGTCTTCGAATGAGAGGCTTCCGAAACACATATTCCGGGCTACATGTAAGACATTCTTCTCCGGTGTAGTCCCTTACGTAAGCGTAGCCATTTGAAATAGTGACATTGAACATACCGGTGAAGAAAAACATATTTAAGACACGCTTGAAAAGCCCGCTTGGTTTAGGTAGGTCTTTCGTCCTCGTTGGATCTGAGCTTGCTGGTAACATGTGCAGCTGCGTCGCATAGTGTCCGAAACCTGTTACAGCTTCCGGCAGCCAGGTATCATTAGCTGTGCAAAGTACGTGGAAAACTCGTCCCGCCAGACTTGCTAGTCCACAGTTGTTTTCATCCCAAAGGAAAGTGTGCGCGATTTTCATATCTGTCCACATAGCGATGGGGACGTCAATATTATGAAGCAACTTAACAAGATGTTGAGAATAAGTGTCGATACAACCAAGCGATGTTCTGACGTCTAGCCGTCCGTTTCCTGCGAAAACATTGATAAGCCGTGGAAGTACATCAGATGATAGTAAGTCTTCTATGGAAGCAAACGTCTTCGGGCACGATGTTACGTGAAATAGGCATAAAAGCACAATTGCTTTCAAACGCATGATTCAGCCCTCAACTGCGTCATGCGTTGCAAGTCCGCTGAACGCTTTCTAGTAGCAGTCTCCGCGCTGACACTCGCACTTGTTTGCCTTCGAGCGCTGTCTTTTGTGCATTGCTGAATAAGAGGACGCCGGTCGATTTCAATTTTCCGGAATGAGGCGCCTTCAATTGCAGCTCGAGGTTCGTGCGCGATATCTGTTTTCAGAGGGGACATTCGATCGGTGCAGGTACCTCAAAATACGCGGTGAGGTAAGTAATAAGTTGGTGAACAAAGTTAAGTAGAAGACAAGAAGCAGTAAGCGTATTGTAATGTAATTTTCTTGAATGATGGGAGAGTCAGCTCTAGCGTGCTCTTGGTTTAGCGAAATTTCGTATGCGGCGTTGACATGTAACATCGAGCATGCCGTTCACTCTAGGGTATTCATATTTTCTAGTATGGTTAGTAAAGACGATGTGTTGCTTGGGTTGCCATAAGCCCGTTTCAGAGTTTGCGTCGCCTTGAGGATTATACATATGATCGATGTAACAGCGACAAAATCACACGGAACAAAACTCAATGTCAACTGAAAACAACAACAACAACAACTTTATTTCAGGATAATGGGTGGGGAGTCTCATCGCCGGGGGTGATACTCTACCTCATTGCTGGAGGTGAAGCAGAGAATGAAGGAATGAGTCCCGTTACAATGAGGATCGAAGTCATGTGCCGTCCAAAAAGGCGAAGAGAGCCTTGAGGACAGAGCGTTGGTGAGCTAGATGTTGCCAGGGGCCAAGCGGTTTGATGAGGGAGAGGGGACGAGAGTGGGGCTCGTTGAGGGAGGCGGAGAGTGCGGAGCGGGAAGGGTGGTAGTGTGGGCAATGGAGAAGAATGTGCTCGAGATCTTCAACAGCACCGCAGTGACTGCAGTGGGGAGAGTTAAGTTGTCGCAAGCGGTTGCGCCACTGTGCAGTGAAGGTCACGTCGAGGTGCATTCGATGAACTAATGCGGCGTCTTGACGAGAGATATGTGCTGGCATGCGGAAAGCGACCGCTGGGTCAAATGTGCTCAGCATGGCGGGGGATAGAATGCCAGCGGTCCGTTGCCGGGTAGCCAGAGGAGTCACAAGGCTTCGAAGTATGGACCGCCAATCGCCTCTCAGCAGTGCAATACGCGCCCGTGTCTGAGACGAGAGAGCTGCTTCGGCGGCGCTGTCCTCCAGTTCATTGCCTTCGACACTGCGATGGGCGGGAACCCATTGGAGCCTATGTCCTGCTTCATAGACAAGTATGTAAGAGGTTAACACATCCATAACCAACGAGGCGGAGGAGCCTCGGATGCCAGAATTTTCAATTGCTTGCAGCGCGCATGCTGAGTCAGTAAAGACCACCCAATTCCGGGGTGGGAAGAGAACGATGTGTTGCAAAAAGAATAGTATGGCGTAGAGTTCCGCAGCTGTGGATGATGTACAATGCAAAAGGCGACGTCCTTGAACTACACCTTTATCGGGGATGTCAAATGCTGACGCGGGCTTGCCTATTTCGAGATGCGCCAACGGTGTATGCGGCGGTAGAGGTGGAAAACTTCGCGTCGACGAGAGCATAAAAATGGGCTCGAAGGATTTGAGGGGGAACCTGAGCTCTGCGGACCTGAAGGTCAGGAAGACGTGGGAAGGTGGGTCGCACAGGCACAGACCAGAGGGCGTTCGGTGGTGTGACAGTCCTAGGTGTGAAGCCGGTGAGAGCGTGGCGTGTCCTCTGCGCGACGCGATGGAAATCACTTTCAGGGCGGTATCGAATTTTCCTGAGGAGTAGGTGACGGGGAACGTTCGCACGCAAACGTAGGAAGTGTCGAGCCGTTTCCCGCTCACGGAGGACCTCCACCGCGAGTTCTCCAGCTTCAGCTAGGACTTGCCGTGTTTTAGCCAATCTTGGAACGCCAAGGCAGCGACGAAGGCTTCGGGCGAACAGGGACCAAAGGGTATTGAACGATGTTGTAGAAACCCTATGCAAGACTGGAAGGCTGTAAAGCACAGTCGCCCTCACCAAAGCTGCGTGAACGGCTAAGAGGGACCATTTATCACAGCCCCAGCTGAAGCCAGAAAGATGTTGAATGACAGGAAGCCATCGCTGTACTTTGGTTTCAAGGTGTTTAATGTGGCGAGTCCAGCGCAGGTGGGAGTCCAGGACACACCAAGGAAGCGATGGGAAGGCACGGGTTCGAGCTTCCGTGCACCAACCCAAAGAGGAAAATTACTTATGGCATTGTGGGTGAAAGGGAGTTCGACGCACTTTTCGGGCTAAAGGTCCATTGCAAGTCGCGTAAAGTAGAGATGAATGTTGTTTAAGGCTTGTTGCAAACGGCGCTGAATGGCTGGTCGTGACTTGCCTACAGTCCAAAGGGCACCGTCATCGGCATACACGGAGAATGCGACCTTGCGTGGAACTTTCGATTTTAGTCCTGCCATGACCACATTAAAAGTGTAGGACAGAGAATGCTTTCTTGGGGTACGCCTTGATGAACAGGGTGCTTGGAGCTTTCGCCGTGGGATGAGCGGACAGTGAGAGTTCGGTGCGTAAGGAAATCGTGAAGCCAGCTGAAAAGTCGACCAGATACTCCAAAAGGTCGCAACGAGTGGAGGACACAGATGTGCGAGACGGTATCATAGGCGCGCTTAATGTCCAGGAAGACCGATACCACGATCTGCCGATGAGCACGAGCATGTTGGACGGTAGAGACAAGATAAAGAACTGGATCCATAGAGCTTCGGTGGCGCCGAAATCCTGCCATTTACTGCGGGAACGCGCCTTGTGTTTCGAGCCACCAGTCGAGAGGACGCAAAACCATTCTCTCGATCAGTTTGCCCATACAGCTTGTAAGGCTCACGGGCGAAAAGAGGATAGGGCATTTGGAGGTTTGCTGGGTTTCAGGATTGGAACAACTAAAGCCTCCTTCCCAGTAGATGGTGCGGATTCCTTTCGCCAAGACGTATTACAAACATGAAGGACAGCTAGGAATGACGGCTCGTTAAGGTTTCGCAGTGCAGCGTAAGTGATTTTGTCTGGTCCTCGGGACGATCGCACATTCACAAGTTTCAACTCAGTCTGCAGCTCAATGAGAGTAAAGTCGCGGTCCATAACCTCCTGTGGACGGGGCCAGTCTTGGTGGATTTCTGTCTGCAGGCTCTGGACGAAACTGTGGTGTACTGCAGACGTTGAGGCATCCGCTGGTGTCGTTAGGATGACGGAAAAACTTGTAGCGAGCGTGGTTTCTTCTACACCCTTAACGATAGCCAATGCGGCGAGATGATTCTTTTGTGGGGCGCATACTTCAGAGCTTGAATTGTCCTCCAGATCTTTGTGGCGGGTCAAATGGTGAAAGGTGGTGCCAAAACTTACGCCAACGCTTCCGGTCCTCTTTCTTAAGTTCTCCTGTTACATTAGCTTTCATCCGGTGGTATACGCCACGATGTCAGGAAGTTTCCCAGTTCGGCGAGCCGTTCTCTCGGCTCGGTGACGTAATGCTCTGAGGTGGTTAATTGCGGGAGAATGAAGGTTAATGCGGGAGAATGAGAATTGCGTTTGGACATGACTACCGCGTCCTGCATGGCGGAACGAATGCCTTGCGAGACATGCTCTGAGGACATGCCGGTGTGCACAGATGTTCGGAGGCCAGCGCGAAAGAGTGCCCAATTCGTGAAAGGAATCAGTCCAGTAGTGGTGACAGAGGCAGCCGTTCGTGCGAAATATAGATGGGAAAGTGGTTACTACCTCGGGTGTCGACATCGGTAGCGCACGACATGTAGCAAATTATGTCTGCTGAGCGCCACGACAGATACAGGACCTCGAGTGACGTTGGTGATCGCATATAAGTTGGCTGTGGGCTGTTGAGGAGGCACATGTGAGCAGTCTCCATTACTTCTAACAATCTCCTTCCCCGACCGTCCGTTCTACGGCTTTCCCAGGCTGTGTGATAAGCATTGAAGTCACCCAGTACAAGAGCTGGGCATTCCTGTGGACTGAATAAGCAGTGGAGGTCAGTCCACGGAACCTGTACCGCGGGACGTAGATAGATACTGACGACGGTTAACAGCATGTGCCGTAGGCGGATCTTACACGAGACATAATCATAAGATCGATGACAAACTGACTCTATGGGAACAACAACGAGGTCATTACGAATGTATAACGCTGTGCGGCTCTCAGAGGATTGATGAGATCGACAGATTGTACAACCATTAACGCGATGTGCATCATCCATGCCATGTTCGCATACAGCTATGAAAGGAAACTTGTACTGGTAAAGATGAGATTTAAAATCTGGGAGCTTGTAACGTAGGCTGCCAGAATTCCACTGCATCGCGATGGCCTTTCTATACAGTTCCATCATGCGGAGATAACGATAATGCCTCCAATGCCAAAAGCACTTGAACGTCAGGCAGTTGCGACGCACCAGGAAAGCCGTGAGTACAGCAGAGAAGAGTGTCAGAGAGGGGAGAGCTTCGGTGGTTGGTGGTGCTCACTGTCGTCTCATGACTAATGGGTCTGTTACACCGGCCGTGTAAGCCGGCCGTACAAGTCAGTGTAATCTGATTTGAGGGACCTGGGTGTGTCGGGTGGCTGGTTCGGATGGGCTTCGTCGCGGTGGCGTTCTGTAACCTCCGTTCGCCTTGTGAACAACAAACACCTTTATTTTGAGATGGAGAGTGGGGAGGTTCATCGCCAGAGGCGATACTCTACCCCATTGCTGGTGGGGAGCTGGGGGATAAAATAATGAGCCTCTTCACAATAACAATCGAAGTCCGATGGTGTCCACAAATGTCAAAAGAGCTTTGATCGCAGATCGTTGCTGGGCTGGATTGGGCCAGGGACCAAGCAATTTCGACAGGGAGAAGGGGTGAGAGTTGCGCTGTCCAGCTGGCTAAGAGACTCGGAGAGTGCGGTTCGGGAAGGTTGGTAGTGGGGGCAATGAAGAAGAATGTGCTCCAGATCATCAAGAGCACCACAGTGGCAGCAGGTGGGAGAGTCAACTTGTGTCAAGCGGTAACGCCGCTGAGCTGTAAAGGCCACACCGAGTCGCATTCGGTGGATTAATGAAGCATCTTGACGAGAGGTGTTTTGTGGCATGCGGAAAGCGAGCGTTGGATCAACTCTGCTCAACATAGATGGGGGGGGGGGGGGGAATGTCGGTTGTCCATTGGCGGGAAGCCAGGGGTGTCACGAGGCGTCGCAGAATGGAACGGTTGTCTCCTCTCAGCAGAACAATACTGGTCCGTTTCCGATAGGAGAGTGCTGCTTCTGCGGCGCTGGCGGCCTGCTCGTTCCCCACGACACCACAATGGGCTGGAACCCACTGGAGAACTAGCCTGTGGCCTGCTGCGTAGACAGTGTGGTAAGCCATTAACACATCTGTGACTAGGGGTGCGGATGGGCCTCGTATGCCGGAATTTTCAATAGCTTGAAGTGAAGATTTGTATTCTGTGAAGACTGCCCATTCCCGCGGGGTAAAATCAGCGATGTGTTGTAGAAAGAAAAGGATGGCACAGAGTTCCGCAGCGTTTGAGGAGGTTGGATATGAAAGGCGTCGTCTTTGCACTACGCCTTCGGATGGTATGACGAATGCTGAGGCGGACTTGTTGTTGCGGGATGTGCCATCTATATAGGCTGCCGTAAACGTAGAAAACTTCTCGTCCACCAGAGCATGAAAATGGGCTTGGAGGACTTGAGGGGGGACCTGGTCTCTTCTTCCCAGAAGGTTCGGAAGGCTTACGAATGTCGGCGGTATAATGTCCTTAGCTATGAAGCCAGTGAGAGTCTGGCGTGTCCTCTGCGCTACTCGATAGAAGTCGCTTTCAGGGCGGTATCGAATTTTCCTGAGGAGCGGGTGACGGGGAATGTGAGCACGCAAACGTAGGAAGTGCCGAGCCGTTTCACGTTCACGTAGAACCGCAACCGGGAGTTCACCAGCTTCAGCCAGTACTTCCCGTGTTTCAGCCATTCTTGGAACTCCGAGGCAGCGACGAAGGCTTCGAGCAAACAATGACCGAAGGGTATTAATGATGTTGCTGATATCCTGTGCAGAATAAGAAGGCTGTAAAGCACAGCCGTCCTCACCAACGCCGCATGAACTGCGAGCAGGGAACGCTGATCACAGCCCCATCCTCAGCCAGAAAGATGTTGAATTTCGGGGTGCCATCGCTGCTCTTTAGTTTCAAGGTGTTTAATGTGGCGAGCCCAGCGCAAGTCCGAGTCGATTACCACGCTAAGGAAGCGGTGAAAGCGTACCGGCTCAAGCTTCTTGGCACCAACCCAAAGAGGGACATTGGTCATAGCTTTGCTCGTGAAAGCGAGCTCGACGCACTTTTCGGGTGAAAAGGCCATCACAAGGTGCGTGAGGTACGTATGTACACTATCTAAAGCGAGCTGCAGGCGGCGCTGTATGACTGGCGTGAGTTTCCTACTGTCCAAAGGGCGACGTCATCTGCATACGCGGAAAACGACACTTTGTGAGGAATTACTTATTGTAGGCTGGCCATCACCACATTAAAGAGTGTCGGACTGAGAATACTTCCTTAAGGGGCTCCTTGATGAACAGGATGATGAGGGCTTTAAACTTGGGGCATACGGACAGCGACAGTTCGGTCCGTAAGGAAGTCTTGGAGCCAGGTGAAGAGCCGACCGGATACCCCAAACGAGCGCAAGGCGTGCAGCACAGAAATGTGCGAGACGGTATCATATGCGCGCTTGATGTCGAGGAAAACCGATAGGACGATCCGCCGATGGGCACGAGCATGTTGGACTGTAGAGACTAGGTCGAGAACTGGATCCATGGAGCTTCGGTGGCGAAGAAATCCAGCCATTTCTTGAGGGAACTCACGTTGTTTTTCGAGCCACCAGTCGAGGCGATGCAAAACCATTCTCTCTTTCTTGAGTTCTCATGTTACTTTAGCTTTCATCCGGCGGTATTTTCTTCTTTCTTCTTTCTGCTCGGCGACGTAATGCCCTAAGGAGGTTGATTGCTGGAGAATGACCGACATGTCTTGTTACCCTTTTAGACATGACCACCGCGTCCTGAATACCGCGGCTAATTGCTTGCGAGATACTCTCTGGGGACATACCGGTGTGCACAGATGTTCTGAGGCCCTCACGAAAAAGTCTCCAGTTTGTGAAACAAATCAGTCCAGTACTTGCTGAGAGGGGCAGTCTGTCGTGCAAAATATATAGAGAAAATTATCGCTACCTCTAGTGTCGACGTCCGTAGCGCACGACAAGTGGCGAATTATGTCGGTAGGGCACCACGAGAGGTCCAATACATCGAGTGACGTTGTCGCCTTGTGAAGAGCGGGGTGGAAGTGTATGAAAGTCGTGGTCATCCCAACGAGGCGTGACTGTGGCATTGCCGCCCCTGGGAGCGTCAGAAGGAAGGCGTAATATCCGGTGTTGATATCTTTTTGTGGCGGTGGTCTTCACGGGACATAAAGAGAATGATGCAGGATGGACGGATTTACAGTTGGCACAATTTGGCGCTCTCTTATTGTTGCAGTCAGATCGGCGTTGAGACCTAGCGCATATGCCACAACTAGTTGCACCTCGGCAATTTCAAGCAAGATGGCCAAAGTGTTGACAGTTACAGCACTGGAGGGGGCCTTCTATGTACTCTTGAACGATGAAGGTCTGAAACCCGAGGGCAATTCGGTGTGGAAGAGGGATTATGGGTTAAAAACTTATATTGACGCTGGGTAACGGGGTGAACACATCTCCGCCATCTTCTGCCATGGAGTGCCTAACTTGGCGCCTGGCCTATATAACTCCTGCGTCTTTCAGGTAGAGAACGATGTTGTCATTGGAGTATTCCTTAGGTACCGCAAATATCTTGCCCATATTTCTGGCGTACAATTGAGGTGCTGTAGGGAATACAGGGATTCCAGCTAAACTCTGAGCGGACAAAAAATTGCGACCAGACGAAAGAACGGAGACGAAGAGAGATCCATCTCGGTGGAAACGGTGGTGTATAACCTGTTGTTGGGCTAGCAGGCGTATTTCGCTGGCGACTACATTAGGGTTGACCTTCCAGATGGAGAAGTCACTAGTTGCTGGTCGAAACAAAATGGAAATACCGCCGGCTCGATTCTTCCTGTTGGTGACAGTGGTGAATTGGTCATGAAGAGAAGTGGCAAGGTTGCCATCATTCATCTCATCTGTCTCCTGAGGAGCTGCCGGTGCCGAAGTGTCCATGGTGTTATCGGGCACTTTCACGGCCTGTGGATTGTCGGGATCACCAGAGAAAGGGCTCTCCACCCGTTGCCGTTTGGCAGGGCTGGCGGGGACCTGTTGACCTGTGGGGAGTATCATACAGACGTCGGACCTCCCGTCCAGATTACGGCGGGAGGTCCGTGAATCGTTAGATGGCTCCTTTCAAAAGGCTCAAAAAAAAGCCTAAGGGACTGGACTGACACTGAACAATGGTTACCTTAAACCTGTCAACTGAAAGTTGAGCGATGGTCTATATCATGTCGTGATTAACCAGTGCCACTATATAGGTTAGCTGTTAGCGCGTTTTATGATCAAAGGAGAGTTGTATTGTAGTCGTGTGGTCAATTGGACAACTGGGTAAGCTAGGCGCTGCGGATGACGCAGCGACCTTGTATGGGGCATAAGAACGACAGGTTTATTTATTTATTTACAATACTGCGAACGTATACTTATGCACTGGAATGACAAGGACTTCAAAATCCCAATAGCTTAGCAAGGATTAGGATCGGGTAATTGTTCCACAGCTCTTACAAAGTCATTCCAATGACACATTCATGCATTCCAAAGACACAATTTTTGTCGGGTAGTCTATTCCACTCCCTTGTAGAGTAGTATGGGATGAACACAGACTGCCGCCAACATACAACTGGCAAAAACAGCATTAAATTATCAATTAGAGCTAATTCGGACCCCCCACAGTAATCAGCACCCTCCAGGGAGTCGCCACACTAATTGGGGAGCATTGTGTGTGTTGGCGGCAACCTGTGTCCATAAAAAAGTGGAGAGTAACAATTTATTTGAAAATCAACGGCACCGTGGCGAAGATACTGCTCCGGAACACCCGAGCGGCCAGCGACCACCATGTTGCTTGTTGACAGCCGGTAGTTGGAGAGATCAACCGACAGAGCAGACGACAGGTGGCCACCTAGTTGCAAGGCATCACAGCACATGACACCACGATCATAGCTCTATGCGAGGAAGAAGAGAACAAGAAAATACTAGCGGCAGGTAAAATAGCAACACTTCTGAACAAGTCTAGCCATGCCAGAGCACGAGGAAAAGGCCTAACCGCTACTGCTAAACATGCGACAGCACAGAGAAAACACTACGCATCGGGGGAAAAGGCTTAACACGATCGATTACGGCTAACCACAGTGTCACCTCACAACGTTATGAAATTCAACGGCTAACACAAGATGACAACCACAAAACGCTAGACACACAACGCTAAACATGCGTGAAAAGGCTTAGGACGCTACGGGTCAGTGCTAAACAAGTATAAACACTCGCATACAAAACACAGAGAATAAGACCTAACCGCCACGGCCAACATGCGAGAAAAGACTTAACACGAGTGGGGTAAAAAAATGCGCAAACATCGGGAAAAACCTCCACAGCAAATCACTCACCTTTCCCCCCGCTACGACGGAGTGTCTGATCCCGACGACAGCCATGTCTCAGCTGACACGGAGTGGGGACGGCGGAGCGACCAACCGCACATGCTCACTCCATGAGAGCCAGCACGTGAATGACTGCAGTGCCTCTTTGCAGCCGCTACACATGACCGCGCGCGCTCCTAGCACCCTCTGTGCCACCGGTATCGAGCGGTCATCTCCTCGCGGGTGATCCCCGTTTCGCTTTCGCTCTCTCCTTCCACTGCGCATGCGCACTCCTAGCGACAACGAATTGCTTCTCTGTTTCAGTTTTGCTGTCATTTCTTTGCACGTGTTTATTTGAAAACACTGTATAAAGGCAACACGCACTGCGCTCATGTCATCATTCTGACCGATACGTGGAAAACGTGTGTTGGTTATTCTCCTACGTTTCTCGCCGACAAGAAAAGGCAAAAACGAAGAACTTCGCGAATTTGTTCGCGGCAGCGTGGAGGAAGCCTTCCAAGTCTACTGCCTTGAATCGTTGCAAGCACATCAAGCAATGTGTCAGGACAAGTGTGTTATCGACAATCACATGACCGATGCAGATTCCTTGAAGGAGTTTACTGATCTTTTCATTCGACGTTCTCACCACGCCAACGCGTTGATCTTCTTACTCGTTCAAAACATCTTTTTCAACAGTAGTCATTTTATAACTATGTCCTAAAACACCAGTTATGTCGTCCTGTGGCGCACCGTGCGCAGCGTCCACCAGATGGAACATTCCGGCAATGGCTATTTGGCAGAAAAAGATTGGAGTATGTTCTGGACGCACAGAAACAAGCAATGTCGTCGCCCCACGCTTATTTACTCGTGGATCTTCACAACTATACGCGCGAGGGTCACAGGTTGTGTGGCAATATCTTTCCAGGACAACGTCAATGTATCTGCGCTCCGAAATGAATCTCCACCCTCACCTCACTTTACTCAAAGTGCTCTCTACTCCACCCCCTCCGAGCCGTTGCAGTGTCTTGAGATGTTATTCCTCGTCCGACATGAAACACCTCTCTGAAATTTGTCTCAGTGTATTGAACAGAAAGGTGGCTCTGGCTCCAGACACGTTTGCGCGTTTGAAGAAGCACAAACATTTCTTGTATCTGCTTGCCTACAAAAAGATTCACAAGAATCCGCAACATTTGAAGCGCTATCTGTCTCAGCAGCGAGAGCAGGGCGTTCTTTCGGCAGTGGTTCCTCTCCTGCTTTCCGCAGTGTTGAACCTCTTCGCCAATGGCCAAGTGAATTGAAGTGACTAGCTCCATCGGAAACATTCTTTCCTCAAAAGATAATGATGATGATGATTCCGGTTTTTATGGCACACAGACAACTAAGGTCATAGTGTGCCAAAACTGTGGTGAAATTATGACTAATTAAATTTGTGCGTGAACAATGATAGCGATGTGATCAGTTAAACTTCTATTCGATGTCCAGTAAAAGCTTCTTTACAAATGCATAAAAACAGCTATATAAAATTACAAGAGATTGACTATCCCGGTGTCTTTCAAGAAGTTAAAAATGCTGTTAAAAGGGACGATAGCCTCATCACCCAGCAATAGGGCTGGGTGAAGAGGTAAATAATGTGTATGAAACTGTCTAAAGTGATGTTTACGATGGGCCTCATAGCGAGGACATGAAATGAACGGAGAGAAGTTCACCGCAGTGCTCGCACTGAGGTGGCTCCTCTCCACAAAGTAAAAACCCATGAGTGATGAATGTATGTCCTATGCGTAACCTTGTTAATATAACACTTTGAAAACGATTTTCTGCACGCTCTTCATGATGTTGAATGTTCGGTTTATTCAAATGAAGTTTGTTATGTGTTTGGCTGTCCCAGAAGTTTTGCCAGTTTATATGAATTGAATGCTTTAGTGAAGATGCAATATCCCGTAAGGGTAATTCAAAGGGGGTTATATCATTTGAAGCGGCAGCTGCAGCAGCCTGGTCTGCTAATTCATTGCCCTGTATGCCAACGTGGCTGGGCACCCAGCATAAGATTACAGAATATACATTCTTGTTTATCGTGTGGGCTATGTATTGTGCTCGCTGCACAAGAAAATTCTTCTGCTTGTGTATGCTACAGATGGCATTAAGGGAACTCAGGGAATCCGTGTACACAACTGCTGATTTTATGCAGCCTTCAAGAATGTAGTTCAGTGCCAGGATAATAGCATAAACTTCTGCTGTAAAGCTGGATGCAATGTTTTTTATACGGTGTCATCTTGTGCATGTTCCAGAGACCATGGCACACGTCACTCCTGCACTAGACTTTGATCCATTGGTGTACACCTCATCGTGATTCCCAAAGCTTTGTTTCAAATATTCAAACTCTTGTTGCAGTATAGGCATGGCAGTGTTATGTTTGCTGTATTTCATAAGTGTAGTGTCAGATCTCGGAGGTGGTCCCCAGGGTGGGATCCTCTTCCTACGTTCTACAACCAGAGAATTGCAATAAGAGAAATTGTGAGACTCACTCTCATTTGCAAGACGCATACAGGGTGGTGGAACAACTGAGCATTTGTTAGTAAAGAGCTGTTCAAACCGTGTGCTTGTAACACATGGCAGTGCAGGGTGTTGTGGATAACTTCTTATTGTTAATGCGTAAGATGCCCCAAGATAAAATGTCCGTCTCGTCAAGGAGTATTCATGAGTTTCAACATCCAAACTTTCAACTGGTGAGGTTCTAAAAGCACCAGTTATCAGCCGAAGTCCTTGATGATGTACAGGATCCAGTATTTTTAAAACAGATGGACGAGCTGAACCATACACAATACTCCCGTAGTCTAGTTTCGAACGTACTGTCGAAACATAGACTTTATGCATCGTCTCTCGATCTTCACTCCAGGACTTGTGCGAAAGAATTTTAAGACTATTATTCGATTTGATACATTTGAGTTTTAAGTTTTTAAGATGTAACAAAAATGTGAGCTTTTTTGTCAAATCTGACGCCGAGGAATTTGTGCTCGCTTCTTACAAGAATGTCATGGCCATTCAGTTTCAGAGATGGTTGAGGGAAAAGACCTCTAACTCTTGAGAAAGGAACACATACAGTTTTCTCTGGTGAGAACTTAAAACCATTCTCAGTAGACCATTTCACCAACTTATTTATAGCCAGCTGCATCTGTCGCTCACATATTGCCAGGTTGGTAGAGGAATCTCTAAATTATTCCAGTCATCATCCTGCAATTTCCACCAGGGCGGTCGTGTTGTGAGACAGTCCACAGTTCGCAGATACTTTAAAACGACAGGGAAGTGGTCACTTCCATAAGGATTCTCATCTACAGTCCATTCCAGGCAGTCCTCTGGAGCTATCTGACATGCTGGTTGCTAAGTCGCATCTTGTTACCTAGATACTGTACTGCTATCGAGGAACCTATACAGCTGGCAAAACAGCGACACGTGCTTCAGCGTAACAGAGCCATAAAGCTACCACGTCATCAACAGAAGTGACACCTGGCGGACGTTATGACTTCATAAGCGCCCTACGATCGTCTCCACTCTGCAGTCCTCTGGAGCTATCTGATATGCTGGTTTCTAACTCGCATCTTGTTATCTAGGTACGTGATTTTATCACAGTATCATTTTGTTCGCTCCAGTGGACTGCAACTGTTATGGCTAATATTTGTCTCGCATGTATGAAGCATGTCTCTACTGATGATAGTGCTGTTAAATGTGCCCTATGCAATAACCACTATCACCCTGGAACATGTAGCTCTATTACGAAAATGACACTAAAAGCAATGACAGTGCCTGAACGGGAATCTTGGCTTTGTAACACGTGCACCGTGCACAAGAAGAGAACTGGTCAAGGTCAAAACCAGATCACTCCTCAAATGTTACTTGCTGCCCTTCAAAGCAATGGACAAAAGACTAGTGAGGTACTGGAAAGAATGACAACTATAGAGAAAAGACTGGACAGTATTGAACTGAAGTATGATGACCTTGTACATCGTGCCGATGACACAGATACTAAAGAGACAGCTATGGAAAGAATTCTGAAAGATAAGGATGAGAAGATTACTGGCCTAGAAAAGACTGTAAACTATAATGAGCAGTACAATCGCCGACTGAATATTGAAATTCATGGCGTACAGTACACCCGCGGTGAAGAGCTTGTCAAAGTGCTCGATGAGATCGCCACAAAGATTAAGGTTATGTCTATCTCAAATACGCCGGTAGAGGCTTATCACCGACTTCAGACTAGGTCAACAACTAAGCCGCCAGTTATCCTGATAAGGTTTAAGGATCGTTCCGACGTACAGTCAAAATACGACGTTCCGATCGTTCCGACGTACGACGCAAAATCAGAAGTTAAGAAATTATCTAACGAGCATCCGTATCGAGGTCTGTTTTGTGTGCGAGAGCCTTATCCGCCAAAACAAGAACATTCTGCGGCTGGCTCAAGAACAAGCGAAAGAACTAGGGTACATGTACGTGTGGGTACGAAATGGTCGTATCTTCGTTAAAAAAATGACAAAGCTGAACGCATTTCTATTGAACATGTGAATGATATTCAGAGGCTGTAGAGCGGTCCTCAGTGTTTATTTATTCTCCTTTTTTTGTATGTCCCTGCTTTCTGTTGATGATTTCTGTGATGAAACGCACAACTCTGGCTTCTGTGCTGCGCATTTAAACATTCGTAATTTAAATAAACATTTTGATGATTTACAAACGTTGCTGTCATCGGCAAGTATACAGGTATTTGCTCTTTCTGAAACATGGCTTGGTGATGAAACCTCTCAGTTTTTTCATATAACTGGTTACTCGGCAATCTTTTGTAACAGAGCTGAGAGAGAGTATGGATGCGTTGCATTATAGGTGAAGGAGGACTTGCCATTCAGACAGCGGCCTGACCTGTCCATAAGTGTTCCAATGTGCGAGAGTTTATTTATCGAGTTACCGAAGCTGACTATCGGCAGGGCTGTGCCACTCAGAAACTCATCCCTGATTGATGGTGTAGTTTACAAGTCTCCTTGAGTAAATGTCACTGTGTTCTTAAATGAGTTGGAGGCTACATTGCACTCACTATGGACAACGAAATCAAATGTACTGATCCTTAGTGATTTTAATATTGATTGTCTGAAGCAGGGCTCTGTTGCTGTCAGTTATTTGGAACTCCTAACGAACTATGGTCTAAATCAGTTGGTCAAAGTCCCGACTAGGTTTACAGATGATGGATCGTCAACCATTATTGATCACATTACAACTAATTTTTATGAAAATGAGGTTGTTTGTAAAGTTGATGCAACAGGGATCACGGATCACGAATTACTCTTCATTTCTGTTAAAGCGGCTTGTCCACGAGATGATAGCATCAGGGAGAAGACGTTCACTGATTTTGTGGCATTCGGAACATTGCTAGAAGCGGTAGATTGGTCGTTCTTAAATTCTGATGCCTCAGTTGATGTTAAGTGTAATGATTTTCTTACAAATCTCTCCACATCAATACAAGCTGCGACACATACAGTAACAGTTAGTAAGAGGAATAAGATAAGGAAGCCGTGGGTAACACCTGCAATGCTAAGAAGCATGAAACACAAAAATAATTTATATGAAAAAGTTCGTAGTCATCCAAATAACGTAACGTTAAAGGATCGTTATTCCGCATACGCTGCCATTTTACACAGAGTGCTACGCCATGCAAGAATATTGTACTACCAGGAAAGCATCAATAATGCTGTTGGCAATAGCAAAAAGGTTCTGTGTCGAACAGTTCCAGTGAACGATGTTCCTGCGCTCCGTGGTACTAGCGGGCAGCTTGTTAACGACAAGCAAACAATAGCAGGGATGCTCAGTGAGAGTTTTGTCATGAGTGATGCCGACGGAGATAATGATGTTCCGAATCTACCACTGCCTCCGCGCAATCCGGACACGTTTTTTCTTGCGCCAGTTACTCCATTAGAAATCGAGAGTATCATTCAGAAATTAAACAATACAAACTCAGCTGGGCATGATGGGATATCTGCTTCCGTGTTGAAACGCTTCCGACATGTGTTATCTGTTCCTTTAGCAAAATTAATTAACTCCATGTATCAAGAGGGGTCTTTTTCAGACGAAGATGATTGCGAAGATGGTGCCTGTTTTCAAAAAAAGGTGACAGGTTGTCTACCACAAATTATCGTCCAATATCTGTTCTGTCTGTGATCAGTAAAGTAATTGAGAGAAGTATACTATCCAGGTTGCAGAATTTTTTTTCTGATAAAAACTTACTTTCGCCTTCGCAATATGGATTCACGAAGAAAAGATCCACTGAAATGGCGTTGGTTGATATTGTTGAGTATTTAAAGAACAACATGGATAGCAAAATTTTAACGTTAAATTTTAACGTTGGGCCATTTATTGATTTTACAAAGGCATTTGACTTCATTAATCATAATATTTTATTAACTAAATTAGAACGTTATGGGGTACGAGGGCTACCTCTTGATCTCTTCAGGGGCTACTTAACCAACAGAAAACAGTACGTACAAATTGATAGCAAGCGTTCGTCAATGCGTGTGACTTCTTGCGGTGTCCCGCAGGGGTCTATACTGGGACCTTTTCTATTTTGGGTCTATGTGAATGACCTGCCCAAGTACTTATCAACAGTTACAGCATTGTATGTAGATGACACAAACATTTTTGTTGAAGGCAATACTGTACCTGAGGTTATTACTAAGGCCAACCTGGTTCTTAAAAAACTGTCTCTATGGGTCGCTGCAAATCAGCTAAAAATTAATCTAACCAAGTCATGTTTCATGATTTTTCATCCACGGCAGAGGAAAATCACAAATCATAGTTTGAATATTACTTGCTGCGATGCAACACTTCAGAAAGTCGGCTCTGTTAAATTCCTGGGTATACATTTAGATTCTTGCCTCACTTGGTCTCCACATATTCTCCATGTGAGAAAGAAGATTTCACAGGGCTTATTTGCACTTGCTCGTTTGCTTGCAGGGATAAATGCTTTGCGCGGGCAGCCGCATGTAAACGGCAGAAATACGTAACGAATATACTTGTTCCTCCATATCTAGCTTTTTCTATGGTTTCACGACAAGAAAAAAGTTGTTGTCGGAATAAGATGCCTGCAAACGTCACAGGTTTATCGGTATACCCCGAAGCGACGTCCTGGCGACGTTCCTGTCACGTTCAATATAAGGATATCCATGGGATATGCAAGACTACTTCTTCCTTCGAAATATCCACAGCGTGATATTTTACAGACCAATCTGGGCATCTGGTGTTCACTCAGTAAAACCGAAATGCAAATGTCGTCCAGAGGCAACCCATAGAAACGCATCGATATCCAAATATTCAGGACGTTCATGATCATATGATGTCGTGGGATAATAATGGTTAATGGAGTGAGTACTCTGCAACAGTTACTGCTATTCCTTGATCTCTCGGCGTGAAATGGTGTCCATAACGATGTTTTGTTACACATAAGCTACATATCTACGAACTTCACACAAGAGTCGACTTTTCCAAATGAAAAAAAAAGGTATTATTTGGAGAACAGCAGCACATACTATGAATCCACAATAGATCACAGGAGCCATTGCGATATTTTAATGCAGAACTACGTAATGTTAAACATACATAGCTTGCAGCCCCGTTGCTGGTACACACCAACAGATTTATTTCATATTCGTATAATGACCGCGTGCATCCGCGGTGCAAAAAAAAAACAGTTGAAGGCTACAGTGGAGTGAAGGCTACAGGCAATTACACAAGAAAGTACATGTTAATGGAAAAGTTTTGATGTAAAATCTGCAGCTCGGTAAAGTATATGGAAATTCCATTGAGTGCGATGTGGTCCATTGTTATGGCTTAATGCACAAGGTGATGAAGTGTTCGATGTATGAAGCGCATCCTTCTTACCATGCGTCTTCTGGCCACCCTGATTACATGCTTCATGGCGCCATTGTAACGATGGAATACCATTTGAGCCAAAAAGACGACGGTAGATATCAGCATGCCCGTTGTCCACAGTAGGAAATGGGGCCGCAAATCGGTCATAGTCAGCGCTTTCTGTTCTGAGGACTGTGTACAACTTGTCGCTGTCCTTGTGAAGCGACACTCTGAACGCTTTCAAGCTCCGTGCCCCTACATATAATCCGGCCTCAACACCCTGAGTCACGATTTTCTGGGTGCTCTGAAGGTAGGGAGAAGTGCTCGTGAGTTCATCAACCTTTCTGTAGCCCATTTGTAGGAGTGCGATGTGAGCTTCGACACTATCCAGGCGATGGCTCATTGTTATATAAGTATCCTTGCCATCGTTTCCTCGCTTAATGGATCCATCCGTGTTGAAGCACTCACATCCACCTTGTATAGGATTTTTGGGGGGAAACCGTTATACGGGTCGCAGTGGCTAGCACTTTGCAAATAGCAAGATCTGTAACCTTGGCTCGAAAAGAGGTTGTCATCCCAATTTTCTATTCCTTTTTCGAGCGGCATGTCTCTCAAGTAAGACGTTAGTAATCCCTGAAAAGCCGTGGATACGATCATCCCGACTATCAGCCAAACTCCAAAAATTATTCGCAAGGGATGGTAGTTGAGAAAGGCCGTTGTGTGCACTACACTTTGCCTTAGAAGGGATTTCATAAGTAGGACAGCGACTTGCACTAAGTCTGCTCTGTTTGGAACTTTCATATAAAGATAAGAGAAACCAATAAGCGCGCATGCGATGAATGAAGACAGTAGAGATAACCACACTCGCGCGCTGAACGGTATCAGTAGAACCATTTCCTTTGGCGTCTGCTTCGGTTTCTCTGAGTAAAACGAATAGTACATAGAGTCAAAATACCCTCCGAAGACAGCGTTATCATGCAACGCGTGATACATATGATAAGTTAGCCCAGCAATACCGTTACCCCTGCACAGAATACAAGGTATACCTAAACAGGTAGCGCAACTCCCATAGGCCCCTGTGTCTTCAGAATGACGCCATGATAGAGACGGTCAGCGCCATCCATCCGTTGCGCGGACTACTACGATTGTAAATAAATTGCGTCAGAGGTGACGTCAGCAGTATGAACAATAAGTAGTGCATAATTGGCGTTTTCGTTCGCGCACTTCGTTTGCGTTGTACTCCCTTTACCTCACCCGTGCAACAGTACCAGACGAGAACACAGAAAAAGTAAATCGTATCAAGTTTAATGAAACATATCAATACGAAATACATATAGTTATCACATATCTCGACAACTCCAAACAGAAGGGCACCGTGATATCACACAGAAACGAGGAAGGTTCACTTAAGCTCCATTTCTTACCTAGAGCAATACGCACACGCAGTGATTAGACGTTTGTATTTATTCAATGAATGGCCATTGCAACAAAACGTGACATCGTTGGTGCACAGCTGATTCCTGCTAACACTCACGCTATCATGGCCGCTGGTCCCATGAATTTTTTTCTCGCGGGGCCATCAACAGGGGATGCATTGTATTCATCAGTTCACACGCGTTAATGGTGTTGGCCTACAGCTCCGAGATGTCAACGTCGCTACCTGTTTAACCCAAAAAGTATACGAACTCCGCATTACAATGCACGGATACACAGATGCACGGATAAACACGCCTACTGTGACACATGCGCAAAGGAGCAGGATACGGAAACGTACTCGGGTGGTAGATGATTTCGTACATGTGCACGAGTGGGGCAACAGAAAGTGTTTTCTACATTGAAATTATGAATAACCTATTAGTACGCACACAACCCATGCCCACGTTCTAAAGTTTTTGTGTTTACGATCGTACCTCTACTGTCAACACCCAGGATCTCTCGCGTCTCATGATGGTAGCCTTGCCGATGGGTCTGATTTAGTATTTTCGCTTGTTTTCGCTACCAGTTTAGATATACCTTGCAGAATATTCGCTAATTCCCTCAGGAATGCGCGAGAGCGCCTTCGGGTGAAGTCGATCTCAAATATAGTGACTGTCACATTTCTATGTCGCAGTGAGAGAATCAACGTTTTCACATTGGGGTGAATGCACGTCACTTGCTTTGTGCAAATAAGGACTAAGTTCTGCCCTTCTAATTTCTGGCTTCTCACGAGGTGCTTCCGAAGCATAAATTGCGGGTCACACGAAAGGCATTCTTCCGAAGCATAGTCCCTCAGGTAAGCGTTGCCGTTTGCGATAGTGACATTAAAGACGCCAGTGCACGAAAACGCATCTAAAATGCCCTTCAACTGTCCTACTGAATTAAGTAGACTTTTCGTCCTCGTTGGATCGACGCATTCTGGTAACATGTACAGCTCCAATGCACAGTCTCCAAAAATGCTGAATGCTCTCAATGAATCGTTATAAGTGCAAATTACGCGGAAAACTCGGCCCTCCAGACGTGCAACTGTCCAGTTCCTTGTCAATGCAGCTTCGAAGATCTTCATATCTGTCCAAACAGCGATGGGAACGTCAAGGTGATGAAGTAACTTGACCAAATGTTGAGAATAAATGTCCATACACCCAACCGATATTCCAACGTTCACGGGCCTGTTTGATGCGAAAGCATTGAACACCTGAGGAAGAACGTCAGACGCCAGCAAGTCTTCCATGGAACCAAATGTCTCAGGGCATGTTGTTACGTGGAATAGGCATGCAATCACAACTGCTCCGAGGAACATGGTCCAGTCGCAAGGTAAGTGGTGAAACTGAGTGCGTGATAACTCCGCTAAGCTCCTACCAGTCCGATTCTCTACGTGCATATACGTACTTGTCTCTCCCGGAGCGATATCCCTTCTACATTTGTGAATACAAGACGGCCGGTCGATTTTAATCTATCAAACTTTGCGAGGCGCCCTGACTTGCACCCTGCAGTTCAGAAACGATAAAAAGCGATAAAAAAAGCAGTGCTTCGTCTGTGTTTCGTCTGTCCGTGTCCTCCGCACTGGGGTTTTATCGCTTTTACAAGAACGATATCCACTTCAACCGGTGCGAGTATCTTGATATGCACAATAAGGTGCGCAATCTGCTGATGAGCATAGATAGGAAGAATGCAAGCCGGAATAAGCGTACGATAATGTAATTTTGTAGAGTGGTGAAAGCATCGGCTCTTTGGACGCGCGTATTGTTTGTATAGAGGCACATGGTGAGCGATGTTGGCACGTAGTGTCGCGCACGCTTTTTTTTTTTCTATTTTCACACGGTCTCATATTCGGCTTGATGAATACGTCGTCTTTTATCTGTCCGGTCACGTCAGCACGATCCGTGTATTGCGAATGTTATGCCGTATCTGTCACCCGTACAGAACATTTGTCCGGTGGCGTCTGGTCACTATTTTGAATGTTTAGCATATATTGAGTCATCGAAGGAAGCTGTGCTCTACGCAATCTTGTCGCTGAGAGTATACTGACGAAATCGGAAGGGACGCCCGTCGCTTTTTGCCCTGGTTGGCTGTTTGAAGGAGACTGTTGCTGCTGCCATGTTTGGAAAGCCCGTGTCATTCTTCGCACCCATTGCTGAGACACATTTATTGTGGAGTCCATCCACCAGATAGACTGTACCTACGTCGTCTTATTATCAAACTGTGATATTAAAAGATAGGAGCAACTTATTTACTTACACATGGAGACTTTCGTGCACAAGACTGCACTTGTTCAGCTTACAAGAATATGAAAATGGTACAGGCACGTATATACAGTTGATGGGGAAGTTCTGGTACGAGAGGGTCACAGGGTAATGGAAAGGATGCAAATACAGGTAAAAATCAAATGAACGTAAATACAAAAGCACGGGTATCAGAGATGCAATATAACGCGAGTCCACGGCACTGCATAAGAAGCGATAACGCATATACGTAGGTGGCGTTCGAGGAAGTAAGGAGAGAGAGGGTGTTATGGCGACGGAATGAGGATACAGGTGCGGAGTACAAAGGTAAGCAGTTGACCGTGAGATCGTGAAGACGGAGGTGGTCTCACGAAAGAGACGCACGGAGAAAATATGGAAAGAGAAATGGAGAGTTGTTTTAGAATTTGTGTGTGTGTGTGTCTGTTTATCATTATTTTATTTTATATTATGTGAAAAATTATATTTGTAAAACTATTTACGCGTTCAATAATAATAGTACTGGGCCTGCGTGGGTGTTCAAACCATGAGGTTTCAGAGACTGGAATTCTGCGATAAAAAAAACAAAAAAACTTCGCGATTTTTACGCTTCATGGCACTGTTATAACCCGATTCAACGATAACGATTTTGAGGTCAGTACCTAAAGCGTGTCCAGGAAGGTTAAAATGTGTAGAAATGGGTGTAGTATGGTTATTATCAATATCGGATTTATGGCCGTAACACCTTTCCACATGGTGTTCGAGGTTTCTCCATTATACTGAACACAGCATTTAGTGCACATAACAAGGTAACATACGTTCAAAGAGTTGCAGTGCAACCCCCGTCGGATTTCGAAAGTAAAATAATTCGAGCTGCTAGATATAAATGTACATGGACTGATGAAATGACATGTTCCGCAGCGTTTGTTAGCACAAGGGGAACACCCACGATTTAGTCAGGATAGACGGGATGAAACTAGTACGTTATGAATGTTACGTGATCGACGGAATGTGATATTGGGGGCAGTAGCGAAAATTGTTTTAAGTTTTTCGGCTCAGAGAAGTATGTTGAGATGTCTGGTGAAGATGGATCCTGCGCCACTCAGTGCTTTGTTACAGGCGGTTACGAAGGATAAAGCGTTTTGTTGCTGCCGCGGTTCATGTGAAAGCAATTTATCCCGTTCTTGAGATTTGCACGTGGAGAGAGCATTGTTTATAAGGTTGTGAGGGTAATTTCGTTTTCTGAAATCGTTCGACATTTCTTCAGCGCATATCTCACAATCTTCTGGGTTGGAGAACATGCTTTTTAGACGCGTAAATTGACCAAAGGGGATGCTCCTTTTCTGAGTATTAGGATGGCTGCAGTTAAAATGAAGGTACTGGCGTTTGTCAGTGGGTTTCTTGTATAGATTCATGACCAGCTTACCAGACTGTATAGAAGTAGTCACGTCCAAAAAATTCACTCATTCGTGAGAAAGGTTACACGTGAACTTGATGGCCTGATCGGAGTGAACGGGATGAATGGATGAAAGTGCTCGAAAAACGCATGCGTAACGCGATGGTACATCACCCGACCTTACGATGAAAATGTCGTCGATGTACCTCCCCACGGAGCGCACAATATCGGGCCCATATTGGCTGGTCATTGACAATACAGGTCCAATATGGGGCCCGTTTCGCCACGATTTTCCCCAGATTGGATGAAACTGGACAATAGGGGCTCCATATTGCCGGTTGCGGGTTCCTGTCATGATAACGGAATTGCGTCAGGTCAACAAAAAAACACAGTGTTTGATAGGAAGGGATGGCTCTTCTGTAATGCTAAGTGCTTTCAATTTACTGCAGGCAGTGTCAGTTGCTGAGGCGTATGTCCGTCATCGTCACGAGAGTGTTTCGCTCCTTTGTGCTGTCTGAGCAGGTTGGAAATTTTTGGTGCATATACTATTGCGATCCCAATGAGGGTTCCTGAGGGATGTTTGGCATTTGCAGTTCCGTGGCACTGCCTAGCCAGCACTGGTTAATCCTGCTCTTCGTTTTTAGGGCGAGAGAAGCACTATTTTTGAATTGTGATGTGGGCAAGCTTTCATTTGTTCATCCTACAGTTGACAATACGAAGACGGGCATAGCACCTGGTCTTCGTTTTTGCGGCGATGCGGTGTAGTTTTTGTAATGCTGTGCAACGTGGATCAATGAGAAGATGTGCTGAAATAAAAAAGCAAAAAGAAGCGGTAAGTAATATCAGTGGTGGATATTAAACCGGATAATGCTTTATTTTTACACGGGCTCCCCGTTGGCGTTATCATGAAAATATTGGCGCAATATGGGCAAAATGGGCGCGCCAATATGAACAATCCCTATTGTTCCAATATGGAGCTGGGTCGTACTCCCTATATTGACAGCACATATTGGACCGATACTGGAAATATTGGCAGCCCATATGGGTCCAATATTGGACAAATATTGGCGTGCTGCTTGGGTGTCAGGAAGACTAAAGGTTTGATCGGAAAGTATGCTAATGTTTTTTTCTTCGAATTACCCCATGAAAGGGTTCGCATAGTTAGGACAGACACGTGATCCCATTGCTGTTCATTGAATTTAGAGAGAATGTTTGTCGTTAAATATAAAGTTCTTATACATGAGCACAAGCTCACGGAGCGACGGGGCAGCGGATATCTGGAAAACTTCAGACGGGAAAGATTCAAGCAAAACTTTCACTGCATCGACACCCTCATCGCATTGTATGTTTGTATGAAGGAATGTAACATCCATAGTAGCCAAGACGACGTTGCTCAAATCGCAGTTCTGCTTATTAATCGAATTGACTTTGAGGAGAAAGTCATTGGTGTCTTTCATGTGAGAGGGGAGAAGCGGAAGAACGTGTTTAATGCAATGATGTAAAAAGATGAAATGTTTTCAGTGGCTGTGTTTATTCCTTATAATATAGGCCTGCCTGTTTTGTTTTGTTTTATTGTGTACATTAATCAATAGGTAGGATGAACCTGGAGTAGCATTTTTGGGTCTCATGTATGATAATACGGATGCGTTGCAAAATTTTCCGTTTGGCTCATGAAAGTTTGCAACCACGAAACCATATGTACATTGCAGTCCCGGTCGACAAAGCTGTATGAGGAGATAAAATGGTGTCGACTTTTTAGGTAAGCGGCAAATTCCAGAGCTCAAAGGGAAGCATACACTGACCGTTCCCCTTCTACGCCACTTGTCCGTTCGGGCTCATGTGGAACATACTTATTCATGGAATATTGTCGACGTCGGTGGGTCACCTGATCTTCGCAGTCATGCGAGTTGCTAGGCCCAGACAAGATTCATTCGCCATCACAGGCGTCATCGTGTAATTCAAAGATAGCCTACGCGCTGGTAAACTTGGAGGAAGAAAAACGCTTTTTTGTGTGCTTGAGATTTTAAAAAAAATAATAATAAACAGCCTACAGTAATGAAACGTGTACAGGTAGGAGGGTCAAAGTGCGCTGACAAGCAAGAATACTATTTTAAGAATATTTCTTGTAAGTGGCTGCTCCTTACTTCGCAAGGTTTGTGCGTGTGCGCTTTTTCCTTCATCCCTTCAGTGGCACTCTATATAGCGACGTGTCTTTCTGCACTCCAGGACTGCTAGAGATAAATGTACATGGACTGATGAAATGACATGTTGCTCGCGCTTCCTCAGAAGGTGTGTGTGTGTGGGGGGGGGGGGGGGGGGTCTGTGTTCCGTGCCTTATCACCCATCGAGAGTAACCAACTCGCTCGCATCAGCCCTCTCTTGGATTATCACCAGACAAGCCCAGCGTAGGACAGAAGGTATGGGAGGCGTCGTCCTCTGGTCTACTGAAATTTCTTGCTGTAACAAAATTAAGTGAATTGAAGGGCAAACGAAACGATGGAAATAAAATCGCTGATTGAATCTTGCACTACATGTTCCATTCATGCATATATAATGCGAATGCATGACAAGGGCGCTTCCTCAAAGAGCCCGACTTCGGGCAATCCATTAATCCCACATGATCCCTTCCCGGTTTAATCGCAGTATTTGTTGGTTTCACATAAATCCGCGGCAATAAAGAATAATAGCAAGCGGAAGCGTGCATCGCTATGGATTCACCATTTCTACAGATCTTTTTCAGAAGCTTTCCGTTTTCGTTCAGGAATCATTCAGCACTGTTAAAAGAAAAGGTATAGAAGAGGTATAACGAAGGTATAAACTAGGGCTAAACTGCCGTATTTATGCCTCATCGCCAACGTATATACGCCGTTGCAACCATTTGAAAGGTATAAATTGCCGAGGCTATACCTCCCACGGCAGTTAAGGCTATAATAAGGTACTTCTTTCTTACGTTTATACCTTCGGTATTTTGTATACCTTTAGCTTATGAATATGTGGCATATGTGCATTAATTTGTGGTGGAGACAGTATCCTCTCAGCTAAGCAATAATTTAATTAAGAACACAGTCAGTAATACGGTTGCAGTTAATAGAGGGAGTGATTTATTGCAGCGTGCTATTTGTTCCTGAAATGACCAAGTCTGCGCGAGCTTTCCCCTCCGTTTTACGCCTGCACTTTGTGAATAATAGTTTGTGGACACGTTTGTGTGCATGCGTAACTATGCATTTTCTTCCTTTCTTTCCCAGTACTTTCCTTACCATTGTTTTGGCGCATTATGGCCTTCGTCGCTTATGCCCCAAGAAAATCATCATCATCACCTTTCTTTCCCTCTCGCAGTAGTTGTTGTTATTAAAGCACTTGTCGCTGATCATTATTTTCTTCTTATTTTGTTACGAGCTGATCAGGGAAGTGCCACTCTGATATAGCGCTGAAATAAATCGAATATTCCCATTTTCTAAGATTACAGCCCAGGTTTGAAAATATACCTTAATGGGGATATATGTTTATACGCTAGGGTGCAAATCCCGGGGGTATAAAGTTACTATACCTCGAAGGAAGTACAATCTTTTTACCTGGTAGGCGCCCTTAGACAAGCCGTTTATACCCTACAAGGTATACAGTTTTCTAACAGAGCGTTTTCTCTCAGCTGCATATATGGGTATCATCAGACAAATTATGACTTTGTCCCAGTTACATTCAGTTTATGGTTCAGGACACATTCAGTCCGGGAATAAACTACCGGAATAGATCCTGATACGCCGTTCGTGAATATTTCCTGATCCTCATTCTCGCTAAATTTTGGGTTCAGTCAGGAACCAGATCTGATCGAAGAAACCCGATTGGCTTCGGACTCAGAAATTCAGTCGTTTGCATCACGTCAAGGATTCGGCGATCCCATTAACGACAGTCACTCTCTTGGCAACACTGAGTTGCAAGGCGTCATTTCAGAGCAAGGCACGTATGCATGGGTTATCTCCAAGTTGTTTTCGTTGTTTGGAACATAACATAATCAAACTGACATGGAGGTTTCCTAGATGGACACTATTGAGCAGTAGACCCTCGGCGTTATGTACTCCTGTGACAAAGCCTCATATTAAGCACGACGGCACCGGCAATGGAAGACAGTGTCAACGCTTTATTTCTGTATGAGGACGGACATATTGATGGTACAATAAGAGTCAGCTAAATTTAGTTGGGCATTCCACGCTGCATCTTCTTGAGATGAAATGATAGAAATGAGACGGAGTCAGTCATTACTTGTTCTCGGAAGACCACGAAAATAATCTTACATCTATCAGCCAGCCCCTTGTCGGGCGTTAATATTTGTACTTCACAGTCGCATGAGTAGCTGCACCTTCTGTAGTCCCACAGTGAGTCATTATATTTCTGTCTTTGTTTCGTGATGAGCCAGATCGTGCCGAGAGAGGCTCTGATGATCACGAAAGGGTTTCATGCATGTCTTGCAAACAAAGTGTCTTTCTCCGGTGTGGCGTCTCTGGTGCCTTTCCAGTTCGACTGGCACGAAATAGGAAGCCCCGCATATTTCGCACATGTACTGAAGGTCTTTCTCATGAACGCGCGGGAAGTGTTGCTTCAGAGCATTCTGTGACCTGTAGGCGCCATTACAATCGGTACAGGCAAAAGGACGCTCGTTTGTGTGTGTCCTCCGATGAACTATCATCTTGTCTTTCCTGTCGGTGGAATAACCGCAGAGGGAACAGACATGTCTTCCTCCCGTACGGTAGTGCACGCGCTTCCAATGGCGATTCCGGTAAGCCGCGCTTGAAAAGGTCTTATTGCAGATGCTGCAGCTGAAAGCTTCCGATGGACCATTCGCTGCTGGAATCCCTGTTCGAATACAGGAGTGTTGTTCATGATCAAAATATTACAATACACCTATTATATTCTTCCTACCTTGGATTTTCTACTTTTCTAGCACTTGCATATAACTTGATGTTGCAGTGTTTAATGACATCGTGACATGAGCTATGTGGTGTCTGTTGTGTCGAAACACTGGTGATTGTTCGCGATCAGAGTCTCCTTTGTCAACCGAATTTGCGGTTCCGAAGGTAGGATGCATTTTTTACTGATCTTAAAGTTGCGGGTTTGAATCCGGCTACGGACGCCGGTGGTTTTATTGTAGAGGTTCCTACACATGACGTCGTCGTGTGGCGCGGTGTGAGGATTCACATCATGTCAGCTAATGTTCATAATGGCTATATCAATCCAGAAATCAAACATTATGACCAAGGTTACGATGACGACCTGAAACCTGCTTTGATTTATCAAATTTGCATCGCCAGAGAACCGTTCATATGAACGCCAACACAACGGCGTATCTGGGGAGTGATTTCCACCGGCACCCCATATGTAACCTTCCTGGCATGGGCCGCGACGTGTTCATGAGATTTGCCTACGGGTATCTGGAGATTGGGTGCCCACCTAGGCTCAAAGGGAGAATAGTTTTGTGTGTTTCTATTTTCTACGTTCGTCGTCTCCAGTATCGTTTCCCGTAACCAACACTGACTACGGGAAATGACATGGACAATGCAAAACAAGATATCCAAATGTATTCGTCTCTAGTGACAGCACAAGCTTTGCCAACGCTCATTTGAAAGCGAAGGGAAACAACAAATTTATCTGAATAAATATAGTATAAGTGGGAAGCTCTTTAAAACGAATGGGAAACTCTTCGTTGAACTGTTACGGAGTGATGCAACTGGGGGAATGATAGCACAATGTTGCCCTGTCGGTCCCTTATAAATGTGCTATATTCAAAGATAAACGCTAAAAGTATCGTAGCGGCCGTAAATGGTCAACCTAATCCGCGTTACCGGGTGTCACCAAAGCATAGCTGCATGCTGCTTGCTGGAGGGAAATTTCTTACCAGCTACAGGCTCATCGATCATGTTAGCTGGTGCTGCCATGGACAGTCTCAGCTGACTTTCCAGTTGACTACTGCCTCAGCCGGAGGTCGTCACAGAACTGGCAAGCGGCAACGAGCGAATACTTCCAGCTCCCGCTCTACCAGTTTAAAATTGTCACTTCTTCTTCACACATTTTGTTCCGGCTTTCCTCTTCCAACACGTCCTTAGCTTCTCTTCCGAGTGTAAATGTATGAAGTAACTTTTGATGACACGTTTTTCAACTGCAATTGTTTACATAAAACCTTGCACGTTCGTCTGCTTCCGATCCCTTTAATGCCCCGATGGCTCGCCGACACTGGGACGAGAACTCTGTTAATCAGAGCAAAGTGTAAACTTGGTTTATGTATACTGCGTGGATTCTTGAAGACACATGTATCCAAAAGCATTGGCCCTGTATCTCGGTATTCGAGTCTTTGAGTCTGCGCTTGTTAAGTGGCACTTGTCTAATGCTGTGTCCCTGATAACCAAATTTACGCACAGTACCCGCAAAGTTTCTCCTGGACGCGCTATTTCCCCAGCCACCGCTCGTAATATTGAAATACGAACAGGTCGCTAATAATAATACTATCAAAGTCACCAACCCTACAACATTCGCCTCGCCTCCCATACCAGGACTGGGCGGTGATATCAGTTCTACTTTCTGACTCGCTCTGCTGCTCTGGCGTTTCCGAAGCCGAGGCGGTTGCCTACGAACAGGGATGAGGACAATGCTCGACAAAACGAACTCTAGTATAAAAGGATTATTCAAGCAAGGTGTGGTATCAGGAGTGGGCAACTTATCCCTGAGTTTGGGGTGGAGACAAGAGGACGAACAAACAAACGCACACTGTTTACAAGTGTACGTTTGTCAGTTCGTCTTCTTGTCTTCACTGTAAACTTAGGGCTATGTTGCCCACGTCAAAAATGATTTGTTAGAAATTAACACTAATTGTAGAGACGTACCGATCGACAGACGTCGATTTTTAGAACTCATACTGTTCTCGGCGATATCGTCGATGTCGGCGGCACTCGTCCTGAGGTATTCCGTGAACGCGGTTGGCAGTATCGGCGGTTGGCAGTATTTTCGATCTTTCGTGGTTGGAAGTGAAGTAATGCTAACAACGTAACTTCAAGTCATGTGCCACGTAATATGTACTCACTAGCATACTGGAACATTGCCACGACCTAAATGAATTTGCAACGTTTACCCGCGCTATATTAAGACGGCGGTGTCAGACGAGGCCGCGCCGTGGATGTGCAGTCGCCGCGCAAACGCCCGTCGTCCGTCGGGGACGGAGGACTCCACTGCAGCTGGCGTTCTTGTACAGGATTCACGAATAAGAAACATGGAGCTTATTTGATGTTTGCTAATTTCATCAAATAGCTCCTCCTGAATTAACGGGAACTGAAAAGTTGTGAATTGACAGAAAGGTAGTTGTGAATACATTCGGAAACGCACTTTCACCATCACAGCCACATTCTCCGGCCAGTGCAGTATGTAAGGACTCCCCTCACATGTAAATTGGTAAATTGACGACTATTATTATTATTATTCCTGATACCTCATCAACGACGAGCGCCTATGGAATGTGCATACATTCAGTGAAACTATTTTATTATTGACACTTGTCATATAAATAATTTAATTTCATTGATCATCATTCGTTTTCCGAAGACCTGGTTTACTCTGAATTTGAGAACAGCCTTGGGTTGAAGAATGCAAAAGACATGTCCTTTCTCAAAAGAACTACTGTGTTCTGCCTTTATGAATGTCTCACAGACTGCCGAAGCTGACATCTGATATAAAAATAAAGATTCCTGGTAAGATAAACATGTAGTAACCTTCCTAACGCCGTTTCTGAGTATTAAATGTGACTCAAATTGTCATATCAAACACAGAACTCAGTTTACTGTGTAGGGATATCGGTGGACCATGACGATTCTTTATCACGCACTACCGCATTTGCTGGGAGCTACTGTGTCGCTGCTCGCATTATTATTATTTGGAGCTACCCATAATGGGAGATGGAACAGCTGTGTTGCCGCTGGAATTTTATGTTTGATATATCACAACCTGCACAGAAGAAGAACAGTCTGTGTTCGAAACATCGGCGACTCTCATCCTCAGGCAATTCCCTTCATACTCGTCTATCGGTTCGCTCGATTTCTACCTGCCTACCTGCGATTTTAGGGTTTCTCAAAGAGTAGGAATACTGTTTCCACATTGGAAACTAACTGGCAAAAAATCAGAGAAGTATAGCACACGCAAGTGAATAAGAGAAGTATTTAAAGAGATTGAAACATTTATTTTACTGAACAACAAGCTTCCGGACGGAGTCCGTCCTTCATCAGGTGCGATACATTGAACACTTGTTAGAGATATTTATACTAATGTACATCAGAGAAGGGGAACAAAGAAAAAATCGCCACCTTTTTTGCCCCCTTTCTCCGGACTCCGTCCGAAATCTTGTTTTTCAGTAAAAAAATGTTTCAATCTTTTTAAATACTTATCTGTTTCCACATACTTAGAATCCTGGTGATTTTATGTATCACGTGCGCAGTGCAAACTTCCTTTGCGTACCAAGGCCGATGGACGAACTTTTCGGTAAAAAATGTACATTTTGTCGAATTTTCACGAGTTCCCGATTTTTTACTGCGCCTTACATTGCACGGGTGGGGTTATGTTTTTGTGCTGTGTGGTCGAATGGCACCTCTGGATCACATGGTGTGGAATGGTCCAGCAGGTCTTTGACGTTGTATCGCTTAACAACACGGAAGACACTAGAAAGGTATGGCGCATGCCCTACTGTTTCCCACTTGTGTTGTTTGCACATGGAGTCGACATGGAAATCATTCTACGTCGTCTGGCCCTTTTGGTGTGCAAACTTTTTTTCTGCATTATGGGGTCATTTTACACCCTCTTCTTCTTCCGCTGCGCAGAAACCTACTTGGGGAGCGAATACCTTGCACTTTGATGGCTTGAATACGTCAACACAGAGCTTCATCCAAGAATATTTATAGCAAAGAGGCACATTGACTACCTGTTCTCGTCCGTGTGTGTGGTTCCAGGCGGGCAGGTATGTAATGGCCCATGTGGCATACGTGTGCTCTTAGGAGTTATCTACGTCGAGAGGGAAGAGTTACACACAGTTCGGAATAACAACAGTTCTTGAACAAAATTGCCACTCCCAGCTGGGTGAAGAAAAATGGTTGAACCTTGTGCAGCCGATCATCAGGCCTTGGTCACCCTTCTCTCAACGCATGGTCAGGGTCGCTAGCCCTTGAGTATCGCGCGGTGGGCCGCGCGTCTACTTCTCTACAATTTTGAGATGCAGTACAAGAAGGGAGAACACAACGTTGTCGCCGGCACCCTTTCACGGCTACCTCTCGCGGGTCAGAGGAGAGCAGTTCGTCTGAAGAAGCTGAAGGTGATCTAGTATGCGTGATACAGCAACAGCTGGGTTTCCTAACTGTTCCTGAACTGCAAGCTGGCATGCTAGAAGACCCCACTCTGACGAGGTGAAGGAGGATAAAGACGTGGCGCCGTACGTGCTGGTCCGCGATGAGCTCTCCTCTGTGCAAGGATTGCTTATGAGAGGAGAAAAGGTTGTACCGCCAACATGCTTACGGAAGCACGTAATAGAACTGAGTCACGAGTCTCACCCTGGCATAGCCCGTTCCAGCCAACGGATTCGGCTTAGGTAGTGGTGGCCTAAGTTGGACAAGGACGTAGAACGTCATCTACGGTCATGTATCGTCTCCCAGAGCACTGACAAGACAGCAATCACGCTGCCTGCCGAATATCGTTTGATCATTTCAGGGGTGGAATATGATAGTAAATGGCCGGAAGCCCGCCTCACGTCGACGGTTACAGCGGACTTCATCATCGACTTCCTTACGGGCCTCTTCTCTAGGGAAGGATACCCTGAGGTGATCATTTCTGACCATGGGCCACAATATGAGGTCCGCGCTTTCAAACTGTGCTTGCAGTCGAGGGGTATTGAACATCGCCGTTCGTCTATCTACATTCTCCATGCTAACGAACAGGTTGAACGGGGAGGAGGGGGTATACGTTTATTCACACAACAAGGAGGTTGAATGGTTCAACCGAGTTCTAATGGATTGCATTCAAGCCATCATCGTTTCGCATGACAAATCATCGAGACCTCGAACAGTTTCTCGGTATGTACCGCAGCACGCCTCATGCAGCCACTCAGCTTTCTCCTGCCGAACTGCTCCACGGGAGACGCATCAGGACACGCCTGGACATAGTTGGGCTCCCGGCATTGGATGGCGACGTCGTACAGGAGATGGCCAACTTGAGGAAACGTATCATCGCGTATGAAAAAAGGTCTAAGGCGGGATTCGACAGGAGCAAGAAGGTCAAAGACCCCCGTTTTTATGCCGGAGACTTTGTGGGGATTAAGTTCCCGGGAAACTGTCGAAAAGGCACCCCACACTTCAGTCCGCCAACAGAGATCCAACGACAGACTGGGCCAGCCACTGCCTTTCAGCCACTGCCTCACAGTCGCCACCAGCGTCAGCCGTAATAGACGTACATGTTAATTGTGACCAGCATGGCTCGGATCCGTCCCGTCCACCCCCACGCCGTTCGCAGTGCACAAACGCCCTCCTGAACGATTCGTCCCATAAGCATCTCCCACGGAAGGGGGGCGTGTTGTACAGTGTAGAAGGCTACGGTGCCAACGAAAAGGCACGCCTATTTTTTTTATTGGGCTCGTGAATAAAGTTGAGTTCTGACTCGATCACGACACGATGCAACTGTATGTGTTCTACGTCTACAGAACTTGTGTAGAATGTCTGTTCGTCTCGTGTACAGGAAGTAGAAAGAGGCACTGCTTAGAAGAATTTTAATTTTAGTTCATGGAGTGTGTGCAGGTTCTATACATCAAGTTGATAGACAGCAGTGGATAGACACTAAATAGAGTATACAATGGCGATAAGAATTCCATCGAGATAGGAAGCCAACTTTTGTAAGGGTAATTTACATGCAGACCTCCTGATGAAGTCGTGCAGATAGTACCTTGGTCAGCACATTGCACGACCTTGTAAGCAACCAATGGATTGTCGGAGCATCCCTACACACTCCTAATACCACCTAAAATATTGCACCATTGCTCAAAATGGCCGACAGAAACGCCACATGAGCAGCGAAGCATGGAAGTCACACACCACGTAAAGGATGGCAACCCCCATCCCCAAATAAAAAAGAAAAAAAAGGAAAAGAAGGACGGCAATATTGGGAATAACCCTGCCGTACGTCGTGCAACAGTTATGTATTTTCCTGAAATACTCCTTATTGGTGAGACAACTGATGAGTATTAGCGCGAGTGTCTTTCCCTGTAGTCGTGGTCGTCTAGGATTGGTTTCCTTGTCTCGCAGCTTAATTAATACGTGACATGAATGCATGAGGTCACGAATCAGTGGCAAATGTCTGTATGAGTTGTGTACAGGCGTGCAGCCTCAGGTCCCTTCTTGCCTTTTCAATGGCTACCGATTCCTCTGTTCCTTCCTGCGGTTTCCACTCTCTACTCACCGGCCAAGTAGATGTTCTGCCGCCGACGCACACTGATAAAAACGACATCATATATAGGCATCGTCGTCATGGGCGGTTGAACAACATTACGGTTTTCCAAAGGCCGTGGTGTTGGTGATGGTGAAAGGGCTTGCCGTTGTCGGCCTCACGTATGTGGGCAACGTCACGACAGACGCCCTGGGGAAATGTGCGTCCTGGGCCGACTTCTAGGGGAACTGTGCTGACATATGTCTGAAAGCGTCTGAGGAAAACCCAATAGAACGGACAGACAGGTAAATAAACGAATAAATGACGATAAAGCGAGTGGGAATATATATGCTGCAGACGATATGAAAAG